>NC_091485.1:45628835-45928835 GCF_947461875.1 Haliaeetus albicilla
AGATTCAGCCATTTAGCTGCTCCATCTCAGTGTGTGGCCACTAGGACTTGGACTCAAACCTCTAGTCTGAAAGAGGTCCCATTGGTTGGCTGTGCACAGCTGGTCTGCGCACACCAGCACATCTGTCCAGCCAGAGCCAGGAGACTGTAAATACTATGGATGTTAGGAGCCAGGACACAGACACTTGCCATTCCCAGGACCTCCAGACCTCTGAAGGTGGCCTGGGTTTTTCTGTGTACCTGGGGCATTATGTAAAGGAGAAATTTTACAGAAATGGGGCAGCAATGTGTTTTGTTAACCTGCATGACTAAGACTGTGGTGTTTGTCTTGCATTTTCTACTTGAGATAGCAGCTTTCCTCCAGTAACTGCTTTCGTTTAGTTCTAGGTGGATTGGTTTGACTGTAATAAGCAAAATATAAACAGAAGTCATCATTTCTCAAAACAGTTTTCTTCTGCCTTATTTGCACTGTGGGTTTTTTTCTGCTTTTCCACTCCAACTTGTGGGTATTCTCTTTTTTGCAAACACATGTGCATATATATGTTTGTGTGCAAACACACATATACAAATACACACACACATATATATGCACAAAATCCCTATAGTATTCACTAAACTGCAAACACTAGTTCTTTAATACTTGTGTATATACTGTCCACTATACTGTTTCCGTGGAGTTGAGGGGAATAATTCATTACTGATGATATAGTAATTTTTATTGTCTTAGATTAGATTTTCAAGTTCCTCTTCTTTGCACTTTCTAGTTAGTTTTAAAATATGAATGTCCAAAATGCCATGGGAAATTCATATGGCTCTTCCTCTATTCTTTTCAGCTCTTTTAGAGGAATAAAATCTCTTTGAAATGCTTGAAATGTTTCAGGTTTTGATTGCTATTTGTTGCTCTCCTCCTTTTTTTCTTCACCCAGGACTAATTCCATTTTGATTGTCTTCCATAAAAAGCAAACCTATCAGAATTAACACTTCAGAGAAAAAAAAATGATATGTGAATTTGCACATTTCCTCTACAAATTCATTCCTATGATTCATTCCTACCTGAAGGGGGGGTTGTAGTGAGGTGGGTGTTGGTCTCTTCTGTCAGGTGGCTGGTAATAGGATGAGAGGAAATGGCCTCAAGTTGCAGCAAGGGAGATTTAGGTTGGATATTAAGAAAAATTTCTTTACTGAGAGGGTTGTCAGACATTGGAATAGGATGCCCAGGGAAGTGGCTGAGTCACCGTCCCTGGAGGTATTCAAAAAGTGCGTAGACAAGGTACTCGAGAACATGGTTTAGTGGGCATGGATGATGGTTGGACTCAATGATCTTGAAGGTCTTTTCCAACCTAAATGATTCTATGATTCAATGATTCTAAATAATTCATTGAGTATTTCTACAAGTCATCAATTCATGAGAAATTTCTGATAATATTACAAATCGAAAGGTAATATTTTGACTGACCAACAGGTCACACAGCATTTCAGTATTCTTATACCTGAGCCTTTACACTCAGAATCAGATTTCTATTGTAGATTTGTGATATTACACTTTTTGCAAATATCCTTGTCAGGCTAGATCTACTTCTTCACAGTTATTTTCAGGCCTCAGACTTCATAGGGGGACATGCAAGATGAATACACAGCTATTAATTTAGGAATTGTCTTCTCTGCGAGCATTGGTCAGTCATTTCTCTTTTACAAGAATATGCATTTAAAAATGAAAGCAAAAGAGGAGCAAACTCTAACTAAATTTCTATCAGAACTTAAATACATATGTAGAGAATGCTTCGTAATTTCTTTTAGTTCTGAGGGCAAGTTCAGAACATGATCATGGCAGGTGTTTGTAGGTTTGTGTTTCTAAATCTCTTTACAAACAGGTTTTAACACAGAACATTCAGCTGATGGCCACTGACTTGCATTCCCTTGTGTTCTTAATCTTGATGTTTCCTATTGATAAGCCATCTATGAAAGTTCAGGGACTCGGGTGGCATTTACACCACCTGCACATAACTGCTTGAGCCAGGTCCCTTGCTTCTCTAGAACTCATTTCTGCCACCGTGAAGTCACAGGAGTACTGTAAGAAAAACAGACGAGTCTCTGAGAAATGCCATTGTTCAGCAGGAACATCAGCTAGCACAAGATATGGGCAGTCCCTGGAGGCTGCACTCTGGGAATTACCTCTCCTGGCTGCTATTATAGCTGAGCAGCTGAACAGTGGCTGGAATACATTACAGCGTATTCATGGGTCTTGGTTTTTCAGGTATCCAGACTGAGCACTTGCTGAAGCACACCGCAGCTTACATTTAGCCTGTGTATTTGTGCCTTGCCTAACAGGACATGGCCAAGATGTGCAGCCCGTCGCAGGAATCTGAAAGCATGCCTGGCTGCTCCAGCTTAGATGGAGCCTCTGAGGTCACATCAGGGTAAAGAGATGTGACTGGGGTGTCCTTACTCCTTGGCAAGTCCCAGCTGCCTTATTTCATGTCAGGCAGCTCTCCAGCCCTTGACTAACTGTAAGTTCTGCAACACACAAGGACTTTTTGAATTCCTCCTTCTACGGGTGACTCAGACAACAGGAACTTAGCCTTACCGTAATTCACGCTCAGTTGCCTTTATAACTTGTCCTTTAATTAACTGATGCATGCAAGAAACCTGTTCTCCTAGCTATTCAAAATGTGGCTGTTCAATATTAATCCATGGTCTCTTACTATATCAACAGTCACCAGCACAAATTATTGCAGCTACCTGACTTGGATCAGTTTGGACAGAAGTGAAGTCATTGCAAATAAAGGAACATTGTTTCAGACCAGCGTCTCCTAAGAGCACAATTATAGACTTAAGGCCAATTCAAACCTGAGTTCCCAAAAAGTCATGGGATACTCAAGTCTGTTAATTACATTTATCCTGAGCTGATGAGAGTGGTTGTCTTAAAGAACAAAAATAGGTCTATTTTCCTGAGCTGAACTCTGGTGGGAGTATTTGCTAAAACATGTAGCCCCAACCCAAACTAGTGAATAGAAATATACCTAGATAACGGACCGGAGTCTCTTCCTTCAGGGTTAGTTAGACTCTTCCTCTCCTCCCAACGTCTGCTTTTGTACAGTGTTACTGAATATTGTTAACCACCCGTCATACTTAATTCTGGAAATGACTGCATTTTACTTATGGGTGAAAACCAGACGATGTTACATTTTCCTCTCCAACCAAGCTGGCTGACAGGCCCGTCCAGAGCCGCCTGTTCCCACCCCCGCACTGTTAACCGTGCTGCCCTCGCAGTTGTGCCAACACTGACTGCGTGCAGGGCTGCCCAGTAAACCAGATCAGTGAACCGAGCTTTTAACGGGGTTAAAAGACCTCCAAACAACCCCAAACCAAAACACATCCAGGGCTGCCCTGCTCACAAAGAAAATGTAACATGAAACTATGGCCTCCCTCAACCCCTCCCTCAAAATAGTCTCGGTTCTTTGATGAATAATACACTGAGTTTCCTCGCTCTGGCTGTTCTAATTCTAATTCAGGATGGAAAATGTCAGCACATCAGGTTTTTATAAAGAACAGAAATTCCATTTCCTTATTGGGGTCAATTAAACAATTGGGGTTCTTTCAAAGCAGGAAAAAAATATTTTTAATGGCAAAAAATTAAAATGGTGAGTCTTATTTTTGAACCCTATACATTTTTTTTCCTCACGACTTTCCTTTTTCCTTTCCTTCATTTATCTTGTGGAGGGAAAGGAAGGCTTGAAAACACGCAACTGTAATCATAGAATCGTTTAGGTTGGAAAAGACCTTTAAGATTGTCAAGTCCAACCGTTAACCTAACACTGCCAAGTCCACCACTAAACCATGTCCCTAAGCACCACATCTATATGTCTTTTAAATACCTCCAGGGGTGGTGACTCCACCATTTCCCAGGGCAGCCTGTTCCAATGCTTGTCAACCCTTACAGTGAAGAAATTTTTCTGAATATCCAATCTAAACCTCCCCTGGTGCAACTTGAGGCTGTTTCCTCTCGTCCTATCGCTTGTTTACTTTGGAGAAGAGACCACTACCCACCTGGCTACAACCTCCTTTCAGGTAGTTGTAGAGAGTGATAAGATCTCCCCTCAGCCTCCTTTTCTCCAGACTAAACAGCCCCAGCTCCCTCAGCCGCTCCTCATAAGACTTGTGCTCCAGGCCCCTCACCAACTTGGTTGCCCTTCTCTGAACACGCTCCAGCAACTCCATGTCTTTCCTGTAGTGAGGGGCCCAAAACTGAACACAGTACTCGAGGTGCGGCCTCACCAGTGCCGAGTACAGGGGAACAACCACCTCCCTGCTCCTGCTGGCCACACTATTGCTGATGCAGGCCAGGATGCCGTTGGCCTTCTTGGCCACCTGGGCACACTGCTGGCTCATATTCAGCCGGCTGTCGACCAGCACCCCCAGGTCCTTTTCTGCCAGGCAGCTTTCCAGCCACTCTTCCCCAAGCCGGTAGCGTAGGGGAACTGCGAGTGAACTGCTTTGGCCATCTTCACTCCGATGCCTGCTGCCACCTCAGGGGTGGACAAAGCCCTCAGATGGGAGTGAAGCCAAGAGCAGGCAAGGGGCAAGTAGGGTAGGGTACACCAAAGTCCAAAGCGGGGAGTACCCTGGGCTTTGTTTTGCTTTAATTCAGACTTGCTGAACTTGGTTTTCCACAAGTCCTGTTTCTTCAAATATGCCTTCACTCCACCTAGTTCTGGGCGAGGCAAAAAACAGATCCAAAGGCCAAGCTTTTCAATGTGTATTGCAGAACAGGGATTTCTACATGAAGAGGATTGACAGAGTTTGGAAGTACATCAACATGGAAACAAGGACCTTTTACCTTCCAGCAAGAAAAAACATCTTCCAGAGAAATATTTAACTGCCTCTGCCTTCAGACAGACAGTCCAATGTGGGTGAGGATGTGCTTATTTTGGCAAGATGCTCCCAAACTGAGCTGTTTTGTGTGTGGTTAGGAGTGTTGGATGCAAGCTCAGTAATTTGCTAGTCGCATCTTGTGGTAAGTAGTTCTTGCGAGGAGGTTGACTAGGCAGCCAAAATGTAGGTCACCAGTGGGTGGAGTTCACAATCTCCCAACTCTGCTGAAGTCAGGATGCAGAAGTTACCTCTCCCACAGAATTTGAAATTATTGATGAAGCCTGAAAGCTTGGCCAGTAAATATAAGCTTTTAAGATTATAATTTAATTGGTTACCCATTTATGTATGATGGTATATAATGCCCAGTCTGTTCCTGGATTGCCTGTTATTTAGGAAAACTTCAGGCCATGTGCAAAGACAGGGGTCTTCCTCTAAAGAGTTTAAATGTGCATGGGCATTTGCAGTTAACAAATAAAACAAATTTTGATAATACAGTTGAAGATCATTAGTCATATTTTCAAAGTGTGTCCTTCCTATTGTGCTCATGGCAGTTCAGAGTGATCTTCTGGCTTCTAAGCTCCTACGGCCGTTTAACTGGCAGGGCTTTGCAGCAGTGATGAGTGACGGCCATGAGATTCTCCATCCATGCCTGTCTCTCAGTTGCCTGGCCAAGCATTTAACAAGGGTAGTCAGGGGAAGGCACTAGTTTCTCAAATGGCCATTTAAAATAAGTTCTGTATAGCAACGTGCCAGTCTTTACCCTTCCTGCACGTATTTCAGAAAAAAAAAAAAAACTTAATAATTTTTCTAAACAAAGAAGCCAAAACAACACACCCTTTTATGTTTGCACACCCTCCATAGCCCTTAACTCCAGGCTAAACCACTTCTGTATATCTGCATAATCTTAAACCTTAGCAAATTAGAAAATAAATATATGTGCATGCATTTGAAAGAGCACATTCTCCTCCAGGCTCTATCTCTCTGTAACTGCTGAAGTTGTCTGACAGGGATATTCCTTGGAGTCGGGTCACATGGATCTGTGGTGAAAAGGTTTCAGCAGTTTGCAGTGCAGATGTACCGTCAGGATTGTCACCAGGATGCTTTGGGGGGATTTGTAAAAACCAGCTGCCCCTGGAGAAGATTGCTGCACATCTGCATGCAATGGCTGCACAGACATGGAGTTACTGCATACAGCACCTCTGATGCATCAAATATCAGACTTACTGCCTAAAAAACCAGTAGCTTCAGTTGTCTCTGCCAGTAGGAAAACTGACCAGGCCAGTTAGAAAGTGGCCTGTGTGATGCCTGTGTGAGGTGTACTGATAGGATTCATGAAACAAAGCTGGTGAGGATATCTGGTGCTTAAGGCTTTAAACAAGCAAGACTTTTATTCTGACCAAGTAACATAAACAGAAGCTTGTGCCATAGGGCTTCACCTTTGTAGTCTGCTACCCTGTGGGAAAAGGATTAATTGTAGGCAAAGGTATTTCATATAAAGAAAGCACTACTGGCACCACCAGCAGCCCTATATCAGGATACATTTTAGTGTGAATGCCTGTCCTTGCTGCTGACTCTGAGCAGTCAGTCTGGATTAGGCATAATCACCTATGAGCCTGGTCCCTTCGAAGGGCAGGGAAGCTTGGTTCATGAGCCCAATAAATAAAATAGCAACAAAACGACCAGCACAGACTAGCCAAGGGGGGCTTGGGAAATAAGAAGGTACCTAAGAAACTTTACAGGTAAAACCACAGGTGTCCCAGAAGAGGTAGGTACTGCAGGACAAGGCAGGTTTGCTGTCACTTGGGCCTAGGCGGCCAAATTCTACCTGGGTTGCACGTTAGGCATCTGATTGCTTTTCTGGATTGGGCTGTATATTGAATTTACACGGGAAATCTGTGGTGGAGGAGGGAGTACGAGACTGATCTCTGGTTTTCCAAATCCCAGTCCAGTGCCTTAACCACAGGCTCCTCCAGTGGCTCTGACCTCATATGAATGCTACCATGCCATTGATATTTATTTCACTGGAGTTATTCTGTATTAGCACTGATACCAGAACAGAAATAGGTGCTTTCAGCACAAAATAAACATGAATAGTCCATAAATGTTAATGACACAATTTAAGTGTCACTGTGTTCAGTGAGTACAGCCTCCCACCCCCAAATGCTGGCAGCTGGACTTTCTTTTGTCTAAGATCAAACTCTAATTATTTTAATGGGCTTTGTCTCAGTAATCTATCTTAACATTATGGTTAATATCTGACAATTATTCTAGATTAACATCCAAGAGTAATGGAAAGACTGAGGTAAATGTATTCAGGACAGAGTCACCATGAAGTTCAACATAAAGATGTTTGCTGTCAAAGAAAGGTTTTCTATTATAAACAAGTATGTTATTATTAATGCTGCTGTATAAATATCTAGGAGTAGCAAGTGGGCCCTTTGCCACTTCCAATGTCAAGTAACTAAATTATGCAGAAGTTGAGGCTTTAAATGTAAAAAGTATTGGTGTTTCTCATGAAAAAAAAAAAGTGGATAAAAGAACAGCAAAACTCTGCAATGCTCTGCCTCTTCTTGTCTCCCCATCATGATCCTAGCCTTTGTAGTTGCCTTGCCTGTCCATTCAGTATGTACATGCCTGGTCAAAGATTGAAACCAACAGAATCAGATTTCATAGGATGCTCTGGTATCTAAGGAATGATGCAAGGGTGAGACAAGGTACAGAAAGGAATTTAAACCTCACTGAAAAAATATAAGAAATAAGAACACACAGTGTGAGAAATGAGGATACATGGACTTTATTTATATATTTATGCTCCAATAAAATGACATTCATTAAAGGAAGTCATTAAAAATGTCTCCAAAGGTTCCAGGTCCCTTAACTAATGATGTTTCTGCCTCACGAACTACAGACACTGAAACACTGTAGAACTTACACTGAGATGCACCCAAGAAGTCACTGGGACAATACACACGTAATATTTTAAGCACAATATTCCATAGCAACGTCTTTTTTTAAAAACAGTTTATTCTGTTTTCACTGCTTGTATTTCATGAATGGTTAAGCAGGAAACATAGTTGTGTGTGCAAATACTGAAGCACTGGTTAAACCACGACACCAGGACAGTGGCAAAGGCCCAGATTTCCACTTCTGTTTTATGACGCGTGTTTTGGTCAGCACACAGACCTATTATTTTTCAGTGTCACTTACTAGTGATCAAATCCTACAGTATAGAGACAGAAGAGATCTTTGACCTGTTGTTTACCATGATTTTTCATAAGTTATTTAATGAAAGCATTATATCACATCATTAATGCAGGATTTCCAGTGTTCATTGATGCCTTTCAGCATTCAACCTGTGGCTTCTAGACTCGCAGTATGATGACTTGGCTGTTACTGGAGACAGTGCTGTCAAGGCTGCCACATTTCATCTACTTTGGAAGCAGATTTCACAGAGCCACAGAATCACAGAGATATTCCAGTCCAATCCCCTGCTCAAAGCAGAGTCATCTAGAACTGGTTGCCCAGGACAATGCCTGTCTGGGTTTTGAATATCTCCAAGGATGGAGACTCTACAACTTCTCTGGGCAACCTCTGCCAGGGTTTGATCACCCTCACAGTAAAAAAAGTTCTTTCTTAAATTTAAACAGAACTTCTTGTATTTTAATTTGTGCCTATTTCCTCTTGTCCTTTCACTGGATACCACTCAGAAGAGTCTGACTCTGTAATTTGTTATTATGTCTTATTATTATGTCTTATGTCATACTATAACATAATATGTCATAATGTTGTTATGTGATTATTAGACATGTTCTTATGTCATGTTATTATGTCTTTGTTATTAACTCTTTGTTATATCCCCCCATGAGGTATTTCTCTCCATTGATAAGACACCCCTCGCCCCCAAACCCTTCTATTCTCACAATCTGTTTTCTTTCTCTTTGTGAACTTGGTGGTTTCCTAAATGCTGGTCCTAACTGCAGCATGCATTTGAGCTCAAGGACTACCCTTCTTCTTAAAGTTACTTGGATGCATTAATGCTTGATGGGACAGCAGTACTGTCCTTATAAACATGTTGTGGGATCAAATCTCAGGAATGACATGATGAGTAAGAACATGCTGTTTTAACTAAGTTTCTTTTTCTCCTCACACTGAAGCCCATATGTCTTTTAAATACAGAAAAGGAAACTGTTTTCTCCTTTTGGCAAATCGTGTAAGAAATGTTCTGCGGGAAGGAAAAAAACAAGAAGTGGAATACAGATGCCATTTCATCATAATTTTAAGCACTTGGCCCTGGGAAGCAATCCAATCCATATGACATATTGCTCAGATGCTCTATACAATCACTGGAGAGTAATCAAGTTCAAACACTTTCCCCTCTCCTGTGACAACACACCACAGGGACTATATGCAACCCAGCAGCAATTCAGTCGGCTTGAGTGAGTTGTTTACCTGATTCACTAACAACATATGGAACTAGGGGAAAAATTATGCCCCTTCATCCATTTGGCCTCGTGGCCACAGAGCCTCCTTTGAGGACAGGTGCCAGAAAGACCACAACTGGAGCTTATGCAGTAGTCCTTCGAGGTTTAGGAGTTAGAGGCTGTGTTTTGAAGTATCTGTGAGGTCCACAGACTGAACTCCCATCTCAGAAGACAGCTTTATCCACCTGGGCAGGACACTCTGGGTGAACATGCTCATGGCTGACCTTTGGAAGCCAGACAGCATTTGAAATCTGTGGGGCCAGGTAGAAAGCTGGTCAGAGAGATCCTCACGATAGCCTGACATTTGGGTCGCTTTGCTTATGGCAAAGCAGAATCGATGTTCAGATGAGGCTTTCTGCATCAGCCTACCTACCATGGGATAAAAGATTGTTTCTCTTCTGCTACTGACATGATGTCCTATTCTCCAAACGCATCAATCTTTTAAAAACTGAAAGCAGCCTCAAATCCCCACCTCCAGCTGTCACTGCTTTGGCTGTGAAGCTTCCTGGCACTGTACTTGAGAGGCTTCTCTGCCTTTTTCTGATCCCAAGAGCCTTATAAGCTGCATTGACTCAGTAAAACCCAAGCTATTTAAAAATAATGTTTTTTGGATGGCAAATTCAGGCACTGAGAATTTAGGAAATACTAGATCTGTGCAACTGCAGTTTTGTTCTCTTTTAAATTCATTTTGTGCTGTACTGTTAGTGAGTATGTGAGCTACTTACTTTAATTACAGTTCTGACATTAATGTCAGCACCATCTTAAGCATGCATGGAAGGAAAATAATCACAGTGGCACAAGCAGTCAAATAATTTCCTCTTCTAAGCACTTGCCTTAGTAACCTAAACAGCAATAAACCAGTCTTCCTCCTGTCCTTCCTCTGTTGGTCCCCTCCTTTCTCTCTTCCTTCCTTCCTCCCTGTCTTCCTTCCTTCTTTCCCAGCCATAGTAGCCCTCCCCATTGAAATATCAGCAGCATTTGGAGCTCTGAACCTTGTATATTGTATATTGAACCGAGATTCAAGACTAACACCAACTAGCAAGATGGAAAGCTATACTCTTAAAGCCGTGGAGAGTTTGCAGAGCCCCAGCTTGAGCCTGAAGTCTGACCTGATACTCTTCTTCCCTTGTGCAAAAGTCAGGGAACTTCTGCTATATGTGTTGCTGCTGACATATACAATAATTAGGTACTAGGGCCATGGGCCATGTCCCCTTCATGTTAGTATATCCGCTTCTTTCTGCTTAGGAGCTGAAGAGTGAGAGAAGGATTGGTGTCTCCAGTATCATGTTATTCCTGGAGAAACCCTAAAATAAGAGCATGTGTGCTGTGTGAAGGAGGTAACCCAAAATATCTCTGTCAACCTTCAGGTTTTTTCCCCTCAAAATACAGTCTGAGTGCCTTTGTTCTACATTAAAAAAATCAGTGCTTTATGCTTGGAGAAGGAACACATATTCAATTGACAACATGTGATTTTCATCAGTAAAGAGGTTCCTGAGCACTTATTTTCCTGAGTAAATAGGTTAGCTAGTTTGGCTTGCAATTAAGTACATACAGTCGGACACTTTAAGCACCTTCCTATCTCAAAATCCATGGGGGATATTACAGGTTAAAACCTAAGATCTGTGGAAAGCCAGACAGTTTATAAAAAACTAATTATATTGTTATAAAAAACAAATATTATTAAAAAAAAGTGGACCCAACACCCACTGTTCATTACATTCATTATCTCACTTCTTCCCCAATTGTAGTTCCTTTTGTAGTATAATTACTGAAGTCCTTTATCTTGAGGATTTTTGTTTCTTGATTGGCTGCCTTGTGTAGATAAAATCTTAACATAGTTCATGGTACACATGGTTGCCAATCACGTGCTCTCTGCAAGCTCAGCTGTGTGACCCAGCCATCAGGATCAGAAGTCAGTAGGATGGATCTTGTGCTCAGTCAAACTCAGTTCTCTCCTCTCCCTGGTAACTTATTTATAGTGGATACGCAGCAACATAATTTTATATCGAGACATATAGCCTTGTATTAACGTGGTCAAAGCTGCCAGTAGACTGAAAGATGTTAATGGGAGGGGCACACAGACATAGAGGCTATTACACAATTTTGCCTCCCTAGAAATGGTGGCAAGTTGCATGTTGCACGCTGGTGGAGAAACAGATGGAAAGCACCATCAGAGAGGCTTAGCATTTGATTGCTTGTTTGCTTCCAGGGTTGTCACACCCAGCAGTGACTCTGTGGGGTGCTAATTCCACTGGGAGGGCTCCTGCTGCCAGCTCAAATGCATCACAGACGCCTGATGAAAGGTGTTGAAGTCGTGCAAAGTCTTTCTGCCAGTTCAAGTGTGTTCAAAAGAAGTCTGAAGAAGCAGTTTTGTCCCTAAAGACTTTTATTTTTTCTGATCAGGTGTAATCTGTCCTCCTCCAGATGGCATTAATGTTATTGTTCTGGGTAATTCAACAGAAATACAATCGTGAGTTCACATCAGACTTGCATTAGGGTGGTCAGTGGGTGGTTATCCACAGTTTTAACAAGAGCAGAGCCATGCCCCGATAGACAGTATAGTATCTGTATGTGCAAAGGACTCAGAAGTCATGGGAAATAAGCTCTTATTTCAAGCTCTTTTAACACCTTTGGCAGGTTGCTGAATCTCTTTGTCTCCCTTTTCTTACCTGCAAAATGGGAATGATAATTACTTTCCCATGTAATGAGACAAGGATGAGAAATGGGAAGCATTGCTATCATACAAACAAGTCTTAGTTCCTCAGTATTGATTCACATCTGTTAATCTCTTCACGAGCACCTTGTTAGTCTCAGGAGTTGCAAAAATTTTTGCTTCTGCTGTTATGTGTGTGGGAGTAGATCAGGATTAATTCTCCTGAAGTTAATAATAAAGCCAGGCTGAGTAAATGCAGAATCAGACCCTCCCAGTAATGAAACATCCCAGATCCACTCTCACAGGAGCTGAACTTTCTCCAGCCATTTTTGGCATCTTTACAATCTCCTGTGACAAAAGACACCTGTTTCACGCTTTCACTCCTCCAGGAACCCATACAGATCTAATGTTTCTAAATCTGACCTGTTTCCCAAGTCAAGAGTTTAATTTTCTCACCTGGAGAGCAGTTAGGTCACCCATCTTGGTGTTTTACTCCCATGCAGACACACTTTGCAACAAGAAGCTTTCACAACCGTTACCAACGAAGAAGACCACACACTGAATAAATCCAGCCATTTAATCTCTACGGTATCTATTTTACTCAACTATTACTGAATGATGGTGACTATTTCAAACAGAGAGTCTGTGACTGTACAAAGGACAGCGAGCACCAGCTCTAACATCTTTCCTGCCCACATAACCATGCTTCCTGAAGTCAAGCAGTCCTGTTGCACATTATACCTTCCAGGCTCCTTCTAGGTTTCATATGCTGCCTTTAGCATCCAAAACATGCCTGGCAGAAATCTGTTATGATGCATTCAACCTCTCAACATGAGGAAGACATAAAACTGCAGATTTAGCTGCAGCTATATTACATTGCTTCAGAGACCTGAAACATAGTAAATAAATCTCATATACATGAATCCCACTGCTTATAGGTCTTGAATAGTTGGGGGTTTCTTTAATGTGTACTATATGCCACCTCCCAAAATAAAAGAAAATTCTCTCTGTAACATTTTTAAGTCTTTCGTAGACTTCCACCCTAGCCTGAAGTTCAGTAAAAATGTCTCTGATTTCGTGTAAGGTGGGTTTCTTTTTAAACCATGCATTATTTTCCGTGAAGAAACCAGGTAGTCTGTAGCTCTGGACTTTCTGTACCTCAGAAAGGAGCCCTCAGGACATGCAAGAGGAGGGGGGCTGCTCCAGAGCACGGATGCGTGCAAAGCAACTGTGCCTCCGCATCAGGGACAGCAAACTTTTAGGGTGACTGGCATTAAATACATTTGAGCAAAGACTGTAGCCTCTGGTTGCTGGACCAATCCAAATCTGTCAGTGACAAAAATGGCTCCAACAGTGCCCTGAACTGCCCCCCCTATATAAGTAGCCACAGCACAGGCTAAAGGCAGAAGACAGCAAGCCAGTTGTGTAGGAAGAATTTAACTCCAAACACGGTAGGGATTCTGGCTTCTCTGCAGCTCAGAGACCACCACCACAGCAATGCTGATACCATTTCATTCAGCCTCTGCTGCTGCCAAGAATTTAGGTTGCAAACTACTTTTCCCTCTTTCTCCCTCAGCAACAACCCAGCCTTGGTGCCTTCTGCACGGTGGCTGCCAGGACGCTGGTCTGCAGGAGCCCGAGCTCCCCCTCACCTCCAATGGCCCCACCTTGCTCCAGCGTCTACACGTGGGCTCCCACTATAGTCACCTCACCCAGCTCCCCTACCTTATTTCATGTAGAGGGGGGGGAAATGAGTTGGGGGGAGCGTGAGGCTTCTCCACCAGCCCATGGCTGCGCGGCAGCAGACCATCCCCACTAGCGCTGCCTCGGGTGCCCAAAAATTGTTGCCTTCTAAAGACCATTTTGTCTGTGGCTTGCACCCATGCCCTGTACACATAAAGAGAAACTGAAATGTTCCAGGCTCCACTGTCATCTTATGAGCAAAGTAATAACGTATAGCCCCGCGTCTCCTTTTCACCAAGTCAGCTGCTTGGGTTGGGCTCCTCTCCCCGCACGTGGCTTCAGCGGGACGGCGGGCGAGCTGCTGCGCTGGCCGGGACGGCACCAGCCCGGTGAGCCGGCTGCCATGAGGAACTCCCTGGGATGGCTTTGCTCAGCCTTCACAGTTGTCACTGCCATTTTTTCCTGAGGTGATTGTTGGTCTAGGGTCTTTATAAGAAAAAGGTCTCAGATTCCTGGTACTAGGAATAGACCATGCTGCCTTTACAACACACAGACCATTCGTACAGCCCTGGTAACAACCACCCATACTTTGTCAGCTACCTGGTAATGAAGCTGCACAATTTGCTGGAGAGAGTTGTAGTGGAAGATTACCTCAAAATCTCAGCCAGGACAGCTCACATCTTTTCACCTAAAAATCTGCAAGACTGCAGAAGACCAGTGTTTCTTCCTCAGCAGTTTATCATGTATTTCATGGTAAGAGAAGGGCAGCTCAGCCAGAGGTTGGATGTGCTGGCCCTCAAACTATAGCTCACGAAAAGAGCTCAGAGCAGCAAAAAGGCTGCTGCCACCGAGAGAAATTAATTGGGCGTAATTTCTGTTCAAAAGAGTGTCACAGCTGAGGCTGAGGTATGGGGGAGGGGGGTAACTGGTCCTTGGCCCCTCTCCTCCCTCCTTCTGCAGTTACAGGGGCTTGAAGGGAAAATCAGGCTCAAGGGCTTTATGTTGTGCCTTTTCCAGTGAGAAAGATCAGGAAACTCTTCCTTTATTTACAGAAACACTGGGCAACACCTGTTTTGGACACAAGAATATTTGGCTACTGGTGGTAAAGAAATCCTTCTGCCCTATTGATCTGTCACCATTCACTCTAGACAAGAAAACCTTGTGAAGTCTGTGTCCTAAACCTCTCTCATAAGCAGAGATTTAGACTAAATATGTATTATTCCCCTTAGACATATTGCTTTGTGTATGCCAACATATATCCTGCATTCAGTTCTAATTATATGAGTGGTGACCTCTTCTATTTACAGAAGGGAAAGCTGGTCACGCAAGCATTTCCTTTTTTTCCCTTTTTGGCTACATGAGTCCTTCTGACACAAATATGCTAAAAGCTTCTAGATCAGTTATGTTGAAAGCCCAGCTTTAGCTTCAGCCTTACATTAACTGATTCCTATTGAAGCCGTTCTTGTTAGCCTATCAATGCTCTATTTCCTCAGCAAAGATGTTTCACAGCAAAAAGCTGCTCTAACTTCCCGTATGGTCCTTTCTGTTGCTCCCAGGCAGGGCTCTGTTCTGGGGCTGACACCTGCCAATACAAAGAAGTGGGGGACCAGAGGCCATCGCAGCTTACCACGCTTTGCTGGTTTGCTTTTGCTTTACCAGGCTAGCAAGTGCTTTTAGTGCCTTTCCTCAGTCAGGCTGGGAGTTGGCCATCATCTCCCACCCATTCCCCAGTGTGAGAGAGAGGTGGGTAGGCCAGGCCAGAAGGGTCCAGCTCCTCTCAGATGGCAGATAGCGAGGAGAAAGGATAGACCCCACACGCAGATGTAGGGAGAGAAGATCCTGACATGACACACCCTCAAATATACTGCAGTCCTACAAAGACTGAACTTGGGACAAAAACATATACATGTATATATATATAACACTTCTATAACATACATATATATAAACACACAAGAGGCAAACACTTTCAGGTCATTTACAACAGATGAGCTACGTCTTGGTTCAGTGGCTTCAGAAGATCTATGTCATCGGTAGCAGTAGGAAGGAGAGAATCAAGACAAAGAAAAAGCTCCTGACTTAAACTTGGATTTTATTCTTCCCACCACAAAATAGGCATGTGTGTTCTGCACCCTGGCAAAAGGCCAACAGCAAATTCTGGAGGACAAAGGAGATAAACAAACGGCAGTTTAAATTAGCAAACCACAGATTGATACACAGCATACACAGCTAGAGCAAAAGTGAAAGCTTAGGGAGAGGCTTCAAAAGGCAAGAAGACTGTTTTGCCAGAAGCAGGATAAAGAATTGCCTGCAGCCTGGAAACAAGCTCGGATCAGGAGCACCCAGCTCCCCACAGCTGCTATATTTGCAAGACTAAAATTATTTTCTGCAAAAACTTCAGACAGGTTGTGATATCTGCAGTTACAGTCCAGACTTTGCAAAGAAAATCTAGGTGCGCTGAATATAGACTAGTAATACCTTTCAGAGTGGGGAAAAAACAGTTATTTGGGGAAAAAAAAATTTGTAGTCATTTCAGCTAGTGGGAAGGGTTGAAAAGCATGGGTTCGGTAATAGGGACTCAATTCAGTTGCCTACATACTGCCCTAGAGATTCCTGTCTGACCCCATCTCCTGCTCCAGTAGGGCATGGGTGTCCTGTAGGCCCCATGCTTTATCCATCAGTGTACGTGGATGTCTCACATGCCAGTCAGGACACTCTGGGGTACCAGCTACCAGTGTCCACCACAATGACCCTGATCCCTCAGTGTCATTAGCAGAGCACTTACGATAGTCAGACGGGCCCATGATGACAAAAGAAAACAACACTAAATAGAAGTATAGAAATTACAGGGGAAAAAACCCCAAATTTACAAAAAAGTAGATGAATAGCAAATGGATAAAATTTTGCTACTAAGTATAACTTGAAAAAGTCTGCGCAAAGACCAGAATCCAATGTACACTAATGTACTACAAAAAGTATTCGCACTGATGGATGCAGATTTGTCCCTTGGTCACAACCTGGGCTCAGAGGGCTGTGATGGGAGGCACAAACCCCAACCGGAGGCCGGTCGCTGGGGTGTACCCCAGGGGTCCTGGGCAACCTGCTCTAGCTGACCCCACTTTGAGCAGGGGCTTGGACCACACAATTTGCAGAGGTGCCGTCTGTTCTGTGATTGCATGTGGAAAAAAGTTATATGCTGTCTCTAAGTTATGATTTCTTCTATCCAGAAATATATGACACAGCTGATGAGCACATAATCGATGTCATAGTCAAGGTCTTTGCCAGAAATAGCATACTGATAACGGCAGTGGTAGACAGTGGACCACAGCTTGATTCTTACAAGTTTAAAAATCAAAGCCTTCGCAAATCATGCAAACATTTTACTTCAAGTGCAGGATATTCACAATATAAATGTATTGTGGATAGTGGTGCTACAACAGCTAATCATCTAAGGACATTATAGCATGCAGATTTTAGAGAAGCCAGATGTTTTGTGAAAAGTAACTAAAAAGATGTAGAACTCATATGAATGATAGAAAAGAAAGGAATACTCAAGTGCCAGCAGCTTATAAAATAGCCTAAGGAAAATCTGGAGTGAGTTATACCAGAGGAATGTCTGTGAAGGGAGGAAAAGAGAGGGAACATAACCACATAGAGAAAACTTTGCCAGTGCGGGCCATTCAGAAGGCCTAGTGAGAAATGCAAGATGGGATCTATGAAAAAAAGATATTATCCAGCTAAGGAAAAGGTGGACATAAGCAGCATATGACAGATGGTAGCAGCTGAAGGATTGAGAAGGATATGAATAAATGGAAAACTTAAGGAAGAACTAAGGAAGAAGCAATCACATCTTCAGCAAAATGTTTTGAAAAAGTCTTGCTCAAGGGGATCTCCAAGAGGAAATGGCACAGAAGAAAGATTGAAAACTGAAGCCTCTAACCTGAAAAGGAAGGAAGGAAGATTAGGCAATGCTTGTTCAGCCTATGATAGATTCTTGGAGAATGAAGAGCTCAGTATCCCACTGTGTGAATGTATTGGCTTTGTGTGGCAAGGTTTTGGGGGGGGGGGGGGAGGGGGAGGTTTACAGGGGTGGCTTCTGTAAGAAGCTGCTGGAAGCTTCCCCTATGTCCAACAGAGCCAAAACCAGCCGGCTCTAAGATGGACCCACTGCTGGCCAAGATCGAGCCCATCAGCGATAGTGGTAGTGCCTCTGTGATAACAGATTTAAGAAGGGAAAAAAGTTGCTGGGAGAGACAGAAACAGCAGCTGGAGAGAGGAGTGAGAACATGTGAGAGAAACAACCCTGCAGACCCCAAGGTCTGTGAAGCAGGAGGGGGAGGAGATGCTCCAGGCACCGGAGCAGAGATTCCCCTGCAGCCCGTGGGGAAGACCATGGTGAGGCAGGCTGTCCCCCTGCAGCCCATGGAGGTCCACGGTGGAGCAGATATCCACCTGCAGCCCCTGGAGGACCCCACGCTGGAGCAGGTGGGTGCCCGAAGGAGGCTGTGACCCTGTGGGAAGCCCACGCTGGAGCAGGCTCCTGGCAGGACCTGCGGATCTGTGGAGAGAGGAGCCCACGGAGCAGGTTTTCTGGCAGGACTTGTGACCCCGCAGGGGACCCACGCTGGAGCAGTGTGCTCCTGAAGGACTGCACCCCATGGAAGGGACCCACGCTGGAGCAGTTCATGAAGAACTGCAGACCATGGGAAGGACCCACCTTGGAGAAGTTTGTGAAGGACTGTCTCCCGTGGGAGGGACCCCACGGTGGAGCAGGGGAAGAGTGTGATGAGTCCTGCCCCTGAGGAGGATGAAGCAGCAGAAATAATGTGCGATGAACTGACTGTAAAGCCCATTCCCTGTCCCCCTATGCCTCTGGTGGGGGTAGGTAGAGAATCCGGGAGTGAAGTTGTGCCTGGGAAGAAGCGAGGGGTGGAGGGAAGGTGTTTTAAGATCTGGGGTTTTTTCTCATTACCCTACTCTGGTTGATTGGTAATAAATCAGTTAATTTTCCCCAAGCTGAGTCTGTTTTGTCTGTGACGGTAATTGGTGAGTGATGTCTCCTGTCCTTATCTCGACCCATGAGCCCTTTGTTATATTTTTTTCTCTCCCCCGTCCAGCTGAGGAGAGGGGAGTGATAGAACAGCTTTGGTGGGCACCTGGCATTCAGCCAGGGTCAACCCACCACAGTGAGGAAGATAAAGACAAGGCAGAAAATATTCAGATGCACATACAAAATAAAGTTTAAATTTTGTAAAGGGCAAGAGTCCAAAAAAAGGAAAGGTGTAAAAGCATTTGTTGTCCATGGAGTAGAAAAACTGCCACAGAACACATGGCCAGGTTCATCTTTGCATTTGAACTGAGCTGGCCACAAAAACGAGAAGGTGTCTGGGGAAGCTCTCAACTGTTCGAGCAGCTGGGGATGCAGGAACGCTTCCTGATAAAGGTCTTTGTGCCAGGATCCCTTGCAAGGGACAGACTGTTAGTGAGACCATTATACTGATTCTGCCTGCTGAAGGTTTAGAAGAATTTCTCAGGCAACTGTAAGTGGTTTATGATTACTTTATTCACACAGTAACACTGGATATGGGACCAGGACAACCCAGTAAAATACGAAGGACAAATTCTGTGGCATAGGCCATAAACAGGACAAGAGATCAGGCAGTGAAGGATGAATAACAGTTAAAAATGCAGCAAAATTGGTGGACCCACACCCTACCACCCCTGAGGCAGAGGCAGCAGACGGAGGCTCCACAAGAAGTGGAGGTTCCCCTGCCCTCTTGCCACCAGGCAGGAGGGGACCTGAGAGATGGAGGGGAATGGATACAAGTCCCTGCTCGGGGAGGCAGGAAAATCCCCTCCCAGCCTCCCTCACCTTCCCAGTTGCCCCTACGCAACAGGTATGGGGCTCTGGAACTTGAGGACCAGGTCAATGAAGATCAGGGTGTAGATGAAGCTCTATCTAGGGAGGTGCCTAGGCTGAGTCAGTCAGCCCCGCGCATTCTCACATCCTCTGAAAAAAGAAAAAGGAGAGTAATTGTCGTAGGCAACTCCCTTCTGAGGGGGACAGAGGGCCCAATATGCAGACCTGACCCATCCCACAGAGAAGTCTGCTGCCTCCCTGGGGCCCGGGTAAAAGGCATTACCAGGGAACTCCCCGGTCTGGTTCGGACCTCTGATTATTACCCATTGCTGGTTGTGCAGGCTGGCAGTGATGAGATTGCAGAAAGAAATCCAAAGGCAATCAAAAGGGACTTCAGGGCACTGGGGCGATTAGTGGAAGGATCGGAAGCATAGGTAGTGTTTTCCTCAATCCCTTCAGTGGCAGGGAAATATACTGAAAGGAACAGGAAAACACACCTGGTTAATACGTGGCTCAGAGGCTGGTGCCATCGGTGGAATTTTGGGGTTTTTGATCATAGGGAGGTTTACACGGCACTGGGCTTGCTAGCAACAGATGGAGTCCAGCTATCTCAAAGGGGTAAAAGAATCCTCACTCGTGAGATGGTGGGGCTCATAGAGAGGGCTTTAAACTAGGTTTGAAGGGGGTAAGGGATAAAATGAGGTGCACCAGAGTTGAGCCTGGGGGCAGCATGCCAATGTTAGGGGTGGATTCGATAGCCCAGCTCAAGTGCATCTATGCCAATGCACGCAGCATGGGCAATAAACAGGAGGAGCTGGAAGCCATTGTGCAGCAGGATAGCTATGACTTAGTCGCTATCACAGAAACATGGTGGGACGACTCCCGTGACTGGAGTGCTGCAATGGATGGCTATAAGCTCTTCAGAAGGAACAGGCAAGGAAGGAGAGCTGGTGGCGTGGCTCTCTATGTTAGGGAGTGTTTTGACTGTACAGAGCTACATGATAGTGATGACAAGGTGGAGTGCTTATGGGTGAGGATGAGAGGGAAAGACAATAAGGCAGATGTTGTACTGGGAGTCTGTTATAGACCACCCGACCAGGTTGAAGAGATAGAATCATAGAATCATTTAGGTTGGAAAAGACCTTTAAGACCATCGAGTCCAACCATTAACCATGCCCACTAAACCATGTCCTGAAGTGCCCTGTCCACTCTCTTTTTGAATATCTCCAGGGATGGTGACTCAACCACTTCCCTGGGCAGCCCATTCCAATGTTTGACAACCCTCTCAGTAAAAAAATGGATGAATCATTCTAGAAGCGGCTGGCAGTAGTCTCAGAATTGTGTGCCCTTGTTCTTGTGGGGGACTTTAACTTTCCAGACATCTGCTGGAAATACAACACAGCAGTGAGTAAACAATCTACAGGTTCCTGGAGTGTGTGGAAGATGATAACTTCTTGACACAGCTGGTGGGGGAGCCAACCAGGGGAGGAGCCTTGCTAGATCTGTTGTTTACAAGCAGGGAAGGACTGGTGGGAGGTGTGATGGTCAGAGGCCGTCTTGGGCTTAGCGACCATGAAATGATACAATTCTCAATTCTCAGTGAGGCAAGGAAGGTGGTCAGCAAAACCACCGCTATGGACTTCCGGAGGGCTAACTTTGGCCTCTTCGAGGCACTGGTTGAGAGAGTCCCTTGGGAGTCGGTCCTGAAGGGCAAAGGGGTCCAGGAGGGATGGACATTCTTTAAGAAGGAAGTCTCAATGGCGCAGGACCAGGCTATTCCCATGTGCCGCAAGTCGAACCGCCGAGGAAAATGACCAACCTGGCTGAATGGGGAGCTTTTGCTAGGAGTCAATAAAAAACAGGAGAGCTTATCATCTCTGGAAGAAAGGGCAGGCAACTTGGGATGAGTACAGGGATCTTGTTAGGTCATGCAGAGAGGAAATTAGAAAGGCAAAAATCTCAGCTAGAACTCAATCTGGCCACTGTCATAAGAGACAACAAAAAATGTTTTTACAAATATGTTAACAGTAAAAAGAAACCCAAGGAGAATATCTATCCTTTAATGGATACAGAAGGGAACGTTGCCACCAGAGATGAGGAAAAGGCTGAGGTACTTAATGCCTTCTTTGCCTCGGTCTTTAATAGGGAGACCAGTTATCTTCAGGGTACTCTGCCCCCTGAGCTGGAAGGCAAGGGTGAAGAGCAGAATGTACCCCCCTTAATCCAGGAGGAAATAGTTAGTGACCTACTACGCCATCTGGACACTCACAAATCTATGGAACCAGACGGGATCCATCCAAGAGTACTGAGGGAACTGGCGGAGGTGCTTGCCAAGCCATTCTCCATCATCTATCAGCGATCCTGGTCAACAGGGGAGGTCTCAGAGGACTGGAGGCTTGCCAATGTGACGCCCATTTACAAGGGTTGGAGGGAGGATCCAAGGAACAACAGGCCTGTCAGCCTGACCTTGGTACCGGGGTAGATTATGGAACAGTTTGCCTTGAGAGCGCTCACATGGCAAGTCCAGGACGAGCAGGGGATCTCTGAGACTGACAGAGATCAGTCAGCATGAGTTTATGAAAGGCAGGTCCTGCTTTGGTTGTCAAGCTTTGGAACAGGCTGCCCAGGGAAGTGGTTGAGTCACCATCCCTGGAGGTATTCAAAAAGTGTGTAGACAGGGTACTCCAGAACATGGTTTAGTGGGCATGGATGATGGTTGGACTCAATGATCTTGAAGGTCTTTTCCAACCTAAATGATTCTATGATTCTATGATTCTAAAATCTATCTGCACGACAGGAGACTTAAAACAAAAGAAAGACCTTGGAAAAGAGTGGAAGAAAGGTAGAAAAAAAATTGTGAAGATAAAAAGTATCACCGTTATCAATGCTGGTATCACTATCTTCATTAGCCAAAAATAAAAGCCAAAATCAAACCCGCTAAGACAGATTTGATTTGAAGAATTAAGCACTCGAGAGAAGTCTGGACTTTCTCCAGCTCCATTCAACAGCTGAAAGTGTGAGCAAGATGAAAAGCAGAAACCAGTCAATGCAGGAGTGTCACAGATGCCAGAATGTGAAAAAGAAGACTGAAGACAAAGAATTACAGCGGTGAGACACACAAAGTCCACAACCAGCTCAGGGGAAATGCTTCCTATCTGAGGTCACCATGTTATTTGCAGGAAATGTTAGGACAATGGGGTTGATGGAGAATCTCATATGGAAGTTTTTCCAGTCTGTGGTATCACCTAAAAGGAGCTGAACCAAACGTGGTCTGATTCAGTGGCCAAAACTCTTCTTGAAGAGATGTGGTATTTTGTTTGTGACTCTGCAAGCCACACGCCCCCAGTGAAGACCAGAAGCTGAATGCCACAGATAAAACATAATTTGCCAACTTTGCTAAAGACGTTTTGCAAGAGCCCACAGTGAAAAAAAGAAAGCTGAGGTCCTGCCTCCTTCCTACACAAAATTACTCCTTTCCATACTTCTCTAAAGAAGATGTGACTGTGGAAACCTCCTCTTTGCAGAGTTTACCAGGTTAGGCTAACAAGCATCTACCCTAACTGAACTGTACAACAGCTACTGTCTGCTGCAAGTCACCGTATCTACCGGGACTTCTGGAGAAAACATCCATGCTCACTTGCACTAAGCTAGTGCATATTAGGTGTTGTGAGAGACCTTGTCTACCCTTGCTGATGCCAGGGCAGAAGGCTCCTAGTCCACCAGTGTTTGCTGACACGCTCTGCAGACTCACCACACCTCTCTCTTCTCCCTGCTGCCCCACATGGATCCAGAAAGGAAGCTGATCTATTCCTGCATTTAGCTACCCTGATAACTTGCAAGGATTTAGACCAGACATACAGGACATGAAGAGGACATACCAGCAATGATACGTGATCTCTGAAGGCAAGTTTTGATGATGCAGTCATGTGGGTTTGCTGGTGGTGTGACAGACTGAAGACATCTGATGCAGGTTGTGAGATTTTTGTCCATGCTAATTCCCAACTTTTGTGCAGGGTCATAACCTCAGAGAAAAGCAGCTCCACTGTCCTGAAACTTTGAAAGAGTTAACAGCATCTCCAGAACCTACTGGTGAACCATGTAACCCAATCATCCAATATTGGAGGAGGCTATGAGGAACACCCTCCCAACTCAGATGCAGCTTGCTAACCTAAAGGGCCACAGCTCAGTGGCTAACCAGCCTGTGTTGGCAAGTCAGCTGTGGGTACTATGGTGGAACATCATGGTCACTTTTTAAAGACACAGACTTGAAAACTTGATGTAAACAGCACCATGTGTGCTTTATCCTATGATTACAGACTGGGACATTGAGTAAGAACATCACAGTAACTTTGTGAGTCCACACACTAAGTGATGAAGGTGCTTCACGTTCACCACAGGGTAAGAACACCCACACAGGGATCAAAGTGCAGCTGAGGCATCGCCTGTTTGTATCTTAGCTTGTTTGCAGTAACATGAACATCTGCCTATACTTCATGCCATTGAATGTATCATTGGAACAGGACACCCAAATCTGCAATTTTATTTCTCCTGAACATGATGGTAGGTCCATATTAATAACATTATTTAGTATCAACATCATCTTCAACAACAACAACGTCCAGGGATATATGTATTTGGAAGGGAAGGGGAGCAGGGAGTAGCTAAAGGGTCAGTAGTCCTCTTCTCCCCATTAGTAGCACTACCTGGTTTAACATGCACTCCAGGCCATGTAATACCAGAACGTTCTTGTGCCTGTGCTTCCAGCTCCGACAGCAGCTGCATTTAGCCACCGTTCAAAGGACTGAGTCTGCATCTACGTTTGTTGGGTTGCAGACGTTGGCCAAAAGCCTTCTGGTAATAAGTGTGAAACCACCTTTGCTGGTAGGTGAGGGAGCAAGAGTAGGAAACTTTGTATGTTTTTAATTTCCTATACAACTTGACAACATGATTTTTTTTTTAAGATGAGGGTAAAACCAAAATTATACTAGATTTGCAGGAACATTCGGCAATGATTCTTTTCAAGAAGTCTGAAGTAAAATTTGCACTCTGTAAAATCCTACTACTATTGAGTGTCATTTACAGATTAGTTATGCCAAATATAATTTTGATTAGATTTTCACGAGCAGTCATGGATTACTGTAGTTCACAGTAGGTAGTTCTGTCCTGAAAACACTGCAGAAGCTTGAATGAATTAATTCACTTGAAAGAGTAGAAAAAATCATCAAGTGCATTTGTTAATTTAGAAATGTAACCAAAGAAGGCTAGTGGTGATGTTTTGGCCAAAAATTTCAGAAAAAAAGACATATTTCTGTAACAGCCATTTGAGCAATATGGTAACTCTCAATAATATTCACTGATTTCTTTAGACACACTTCTAGAAATACTAGAAAGTCATACTTCTAGTCACAAATCTTTCAGTCTACTTGCCATCACACCATATCTTACTTTTTACTTTAACCTTTTACTTTCAAAGTTAACAGTTGTTCAGAAATAAGGTTTAATATATTCAAGATTCAAATAGTTCATACTAACAGAATTAATCCTGCATTTTTGTTTTTCCCACATGAACTTTTTTTTGTGACTTTTATGGCTGTTGTAGATTTAAAATATTGGCTTCAATACAAACATGCATTATTCATGAAAGACTGGACAAGAGGCAAGTTGCCAGTATACTTACTGAGCTATTACACAAAATGTTATGGAAATGTTACTAAAATGCCCTACTTCATACTCAGATCAGCTTCAGAAGAAGCGTTTAATAGCTGAGAAAAGTCAAATGATAGGTTTATGCAAAACCTGTCAAGGAAGATCTTGTTTTACATCAAGCTAAATTCAGAATCCCCTTCCCTCGGGAAAGTAGGAAGTGTCAGTATCCGTTTTCATCCTGTTTTATGATCCCAAAGAAAGCTGACATTTCAACATTTCCTACATGAAACCAGCACTTAGTCATCACCAAGAATCCGACTTCAGCAATAGGCAAGACATGGACTTGTTAAAGCGAGTCCAGAGGAGGGCCATGAAGATGATCAGGGGGCTGGAGCACCTCTCCTATGAAGACAGGCTGAGAGAGTTGGGGTTGTTCAGCCTGGAGAAGAGAAGGCTCCAGGGAGACCTTAGAGCAGCCTCCCAGTACCTAAAGGGGGCCTAATAAAAAAGGTGGTGAGAGACTTTTTACCAGGGCCTGTCAGTGATAGGACAAGGGGCAACATCTTTAAACTGAAAGACGGTAGGTTAAGATTGGATATAAGGAACAATTTTTTACTGTGAGGGTGGTGAGGCACTGGAACAGGTTGCCCAGAGAAGTTGTGTCTGGCCCATCCCTGGAAGTGTTCCAGGCCAGGCTGGATGGGGCTTTGAGCAACCTGGTCTAGTGGAAGGTGTCCCTGCCCATGGTGGGGGGGTTGGGACTAGATGATCTTTGAAGGTCCCTTCCAACCCAAACCGTTCTGTGATCCTCTGAATCTATTAATAGATGCAAATTCTGCTGCAGTTTTATTTATTGTTATATTAGTCAACCAAGTTGTTTGTATTTTTCACCAATGGTTACTCTCCCACACTCAAAGATATCAATAGCTGCATTTGACTGTTCAAAGGTACTATTTCAGGGTACATACTGGAGAAGCATAGAATACAAATTCCAAAGCTTTTGATTAGGAAACATCATGGTAGAGAATCATGTTGAAACAAGGCTAAAAATCTTTGCTTCGAGTCATCTCAATGTTAAACTTTAATTTCCCATTGTGGTATAGCTCCATAGCTTGAAAGAGCTTGTTCTTTCAAGTAAAGATATCCCATTTTTTCCCACAGGCACAGTAAGCTGGTCAGACTACATCTTCCATGACATATCAGTCAGGGCAGTCAGAGGGAAAGCACTGTGCTAGAGAGATGTAATTTCTCAGGAAATCAGCCAAACAGAGATATCGTGACAACATAAAAAACTGCCTATAAGAATTCCGATTTTTTTCAGAAAGTACATTTTCCAATGTAAAACACAAGTTTCTAGCCAGCCCTAATCACTTCTAAAACCTAGACTGCTTTCTTGTCACAATCAGGAAAGTGGTGAATGAAGCATGAAGTTAGTCTCTTCCCATTCCTACACGCATCTGGAAACTAGATCCTGGGTGAATAACTTCCTATAAATGAGGTGGGAGCGTGTGGCCTGTCTTTTCTAGTACTTTCCCTTGTGCAAAGGACACAGAGGCAGAGAAGGTCTTGACTCCAGGTTCGTCCCAACTGATGTAATGAGTAGGAGAGTTAGCCAGACACCAAGGATGAAATAAACTTCGCCCTTCAGGTGAAACAGTAGTGTACCTCCAGGTAGGTTGGGATTCACTGTCCTGTGTATTAACTGTGTTTCTATCGCAGAATACTTCTTTGAACCAATTTTGGAAGAAAGTAATTCAAAGGTTGATCTGTATTTAGAGTTGTGCCAACAAAGCAATCCAGCTTTACTGAAATATGACCCAAGAAAGCCTCTTGAAGTGAGCTCAAGAAATTAGCTTATTTCACAGCCAGACGCAGCTGGAGTCAATGATTTAAAGTAATTTACTCACGGTTCCACAGTCAGGATGCCACTGCGGAAGGAAGAAAAAAATAGAAGAATCCTAAACAAGTAATATCCAATTAAAAAATGAATATATAATGTCTGTTGACCTGAAATGAACATTTAATTCACACTGGTGCAGATTTTAATTGAGTAGAAACAGTAACAAATACAGTTTTCTATCACACGCTAGTCTATTCACGTTCTCACCCCATTGCAGCAATACCCAATTGCTTTTCAGTAGTGCATTAAGCAACAGGTCGTTTGTTCTCCCTTCCTCTGCCCCGGGGGAGAGGTTTGTAGAATGATTTGCTTTGATAATTTGGGTGCTTTTCTTTAATGTATATGTTGCAATGTATTTATGTCATAAAGGCAGGTTAAAGAAATCTTGTTTACATTTGGATGATGAAGTTTGTGATAGTCTTAGCTCCTGAGGGAATTCATTCCATAGTCTTAGACCAGACTTTGAAAGTCTTTAACCTCCTGCACAGAGTACATTAAGGCCAAAGAGTAAATTTTTTTTTCTTGATTTTTGTCTTGGTTTTTTGCCTTGAGCTTTAGCCCATCTTCTAGATCACTGGTTTTGAAAGTGAGGTGTGCACACCCAAGGGATGTGCAAGACAATCCATTGGGGTGCAGGAAGAAAATGCATTTTGTATCATTAACAATAAATAAATAAAATGTAAAAAGTATTTTATCTTTATCTTATCCTTTTTTAATTTCTATTTTGTGTATGTTTTATAATGTACATAATATATTAGGACAGTAGTACATGTATATAATTTGTAAATTAAAAAAATATATATATTGGGTGTACATGCTCAAAATTTTTTTAGTGATAGGGGTACACTATCAAAAATTTTGGAGACCACTGTTCTAGATAGCGGTTCCTTGATGATAGCGCACCCTAATGACACAGACTGAGATCCTGAGTTTCAATCAGTATTCATAAGTCAATGCAAAAAAACCCCTGAAAATATCTGTCAAGCATACTTAAAAGAACCACTGCTGCTGTGGAGAGTTGTTACAACCTTCCCAGACCGCATGGATTTCCCTGGTGCCAAGATTCTCCTGCAGAAATAGAGTGTAGCTGCTGTCTAACCAAGAGCTGGAAGGAATATGAGAATAGGGCATGACAGATCTGCTGACGCAGAAGTCTCCCAGCCAGAGATGATTAAACATTGCTGGCTTTATGAGCTCCTATTTGGGTATCAGTAAGAAACCCAGAATTGCTCCCAAACTGTGGACTGAACGGACTGTGGGTTTGTGCATTTGCACAAAGGAAACTACAGTGGACACGTAAATTCTTCAGAAAAATTTCTGTGAGCACCTCTTCTGTCTTGCTGAGATTCCTGACCCAAGAGCTGATACCACTATGTTGTGTCCTTGAAAACTCAATCGAACTGCTGAAATGAATCCATTGATATAGTTGGGTGACCAGTGCTAAGTGCTTTAGCATTAGCACCTGGTTTTGCAAATGTAGCCTCCCTAGATTAAATCAAAGTATTACAAAGGTGCCAACTGTAATTTTTAAAATCCATGTGCATAGTTGTGTCTGCAGGGCTTTTTTTGTTTACGCTACTTTAACATAATTAACTCAATTATGATGTATGCCTGATTTCTAGGAACGCTTACAGAATACACTGACAGAAAGTCAAGTAGCCACTTTGATTTAATGTCAATAGTACTATACCTTCATCCATCCTCTCACATACAAAAACAATTAAATGTTTTCCAGTTTACTTACAACTTCCAGAAAAGCCTGAATAGTTACTCTGAGGTAAGCCTGAAGTTTTCCTGACTAAATCAGGATTTCACAAAGCATTAAGAGTTCACATTTTAGCAATGCTATAAAAACGTGGGTTTTTTTCCTAGTGAAAATAGACATGCCTTTCTGAAACACCCATTTGGCAACAACAATGTTCCCCACAGCAACATAAGGCTGTTAAGATTCAGTAGATTAGGACAACAGCCTGTCCATACCACAAAGAGGAGGAAGAGGAGGAAAATAAAGGACGTTGAGCAAGAATACTTCAGACAGGCACCAGAGGTGCTGATGCTTCTGGGACATGCTCCAGGTCCATGCCACAGTGAAGGCAACAGCCACCAATGTTTAGTTAACACTTTCCCAGGCCCTAAACAGGGTATCCAAGATGACCATGGGTATTACTACTATTATAATAATTTGGACAGGGGAACGCAATAGGCATAAGGTCATTGAAACTGGATGTGGGAATCCATGCAGCACTCTGTGTGGATGAGGAGCATGTTGGCATGGCTAAGGGCTTTGATGGTTTGGGGAAATGTGCATTAGGGAGAGGGATGGCACAAGGGCAGTGCAAAGGCAGTCAGCATTGCTGTGGATGCCTTCTCTTGCTTGCACTAGCCTGCTTTGGGAAAAGAAAAAAGGGAGCATTAGGACAGGGAATAGCTGGTGAAGTGGGCAGGGGACTTCAGTAAGGACAAAACGGAGTGCCAAGGCCCTGAGCCCACTCCCATCCTCCCGGGGGGTTTGGCTGTCTGGGCTCCAGGCCAACTCAGAGATAGTGCAGCTGGTGACCTTGGGGACAGCTCTTCCCAAAAGCAATGCAGGGAAGCTTCAGCCAGGGCTGCCCCTCCTTCCGTTGGGACCTGCTTTGAAGCTGAGTCTCTTCCCCTTGGTCCCTGCCTGAGCTACACTGCAGCTGCACTGCAGCCATGCCTGTGCATTGCCTGCCAAAGACTCCCAGAAGAGAAGATTTGCATGACCATGTCTGGCATTGGCAACAGCAGAAACTGCAACATCCTGTAAGGAGTACATCAGTAATAACGTTTGTGAGCGCTAACCTTATTCCTTACTGACCTGGCATTAGCATCTTTGCCAACAGATTTCACTCAATTTAAGGAATTTTGGTTTAATTTTGATTTTCTGAGTGATTAAAGATATCCTGTAAAAATGTTTTTAGGTATCACTTGAATTCCCTCCAGCAAATATATTTACAATATATAGAATTGCAGGATTAGCAAAGTGTGCCACAATAAATCAGTTTGTATTGTTTCCTTATCTCCTCCCAAGACAGGGATTCGCAAACGTTGTCCTACAAGGAGGACATTTTATTAAGCAAAACTTTCAAGTTTCAGTCCTGTTCACCACTGTGTAGTCTAACTCCACTCAGTTGAGATTCTGCAGCCCATGATATCTGTAATAACTGCTTGGTAATTAATATGAGGAAGGTTTAATGTAGATAGATGCTTTCTATGAACTTTGGTAACTTAAGACAAAGAGAATACCACTGGCCCACTGGCAGACTTAGAAGTAAGAAAAATTTATAAGATCATCTAGAAAAACAAGAGATGGAAAGTAGGCTAAAAAGAGAAAGCTAAATTGGATTACCTGAACTCAGCAGTCAGATCATTAGAAGGAGGCTGTAACCTGACTGAACAGGCACTGATCAGTCACAGGGAAAGTGCAGTTGTTTAAATACCCAGAAGAAGAGCTTCATTCCCTTCCTGATCAGAGTGTATCTTTCACAGGTTGTTCATTCCCTGATAAAGCACACTTGTCCTAGCTGCAGACTGAAAATATAGGACTACTATGGAGGACCATCAAAGCAACAAACGACACGAAATACCAAGAATTTGGTATTTCATGCAACTATTTTGTTAGGTAGAAATTGATATCGAGTGGCTTTCAGAGCTGACCTCCATTCAGAGTAGACGCGTAACCCAAAGACAGACAAAAGGATCAGAAAGATGTGAATAAGAAAGACTAACAAATCTTAGGTAGAAACAGGCTATGTTCCTTTAAAAGAAGGCTGGAACTAAGAGGAAATGCCTTGTATTTGCTAAGGCTAAACTGACCATTGCTGTAGCCATAGGGATACAGAAAAAATTCCCTCCATTGCCTGAGCACTTGGCCCCAAGGAGTGAGCAGATTTCCACCTCCTGTAGCATGCTTCAGATCAGCTCTTCCAGTCCTACTTCAGAAAAAAAATCTCTTTAGCAAAATCCTATGTCCTTTCTTCATGCAAGCACATGAAAACACTTATCTAGAGGTAATCACATGCTCAAGGGCTTTGCTGGAAAAATAAAATATTTTTCATTTAGGCTGCAGGTGACTGACTAAAACAAATAGCAGTGCTGTCCATGTGTAGAATAAAAAAAGGGAAAAAAAAGAAACAACAAAAAACAACCATGCAAAGCTAGATTAAGAAGATCAGACTAAGCAGAACTTTCCAAAAGAAGCAATATAGCTAGTAGTCATAATAGCAACAACAGCAGTGGATAAAGCACAATCTCTTCGTAAGGTTGTCTAGAAGCCCAAACCTGACAATACAAGAAAATACAAGCTAAAGAGATAAGGAAAATACTGAAAAGGAGAAGAAAACAGAAAGCGGAAGATACTCTGCAATGAATCTGCCACACAGCAACAGTTTGCCAAAGACAGCCGGGGCAATCCGTGAAAGGAGGGAAGCCACTACACATCCCACGGGCCTTTCTGGCAAGGCGATGGTGCAGCCAGAGGAGGGAGAAGGCTCTACAACAGGAAGGACACACCTGCAGAGAGGGTGACAAGGACATCTGTCACATCCAGGCAGACAAAACTCTTCTCAGAGGGCTGTGTGCAACCGGACCCCTCTAGGTTTAAGAGTAACGGGAGTCAGGCACATGGCGACCATGAGAAAATGTGCAAACTGGGAATGAAGGCTGGACCCCACTCGGCGATGTGAGCTTCCCGCAGCAGTGTAAAAACCAGTGCAACACAGCCCCGAATCGGACCGTCCCTCTGCTGAGGGGCAGCAGTGCCACCCCGCATCCGGGGCTCCCCGTGCATCTGGCACCCTTTAAAGGAATAGCTCAGGTTCTGGACAAGAAAACTGGAGATTTAATTCTGCACAACTAGTCATTGATATTCACCTGTTCACCATTGTATTCACCTGATATTCATTTTCACATCGTTTTGCCAAATACGAAGGCTTTAACACCTCTGGATGCTTCCAAATTGTTTTGTATTGCCAGAGCGATATAAAAGTACTTGGTATAAAAGAGAATTAAGCCAGGAATGTGTAACAGAAAAGGCACAGACATGTTTGGAAGAGCTGTAATACCCACAGCGCGTGCAGGACTAAGTCATGCGCTGGCACTCAGCTCGCAGACAGGTGTGCCAGTCGGTGACATTATCATTCTTTCAGTTGTTTCTTACCACTCCTCTGCTGAGAGCTTCCACCCCCGCAGCTCTGTTGGCAGAAGGAACTAAGTAAGCGCTCCCTTGTGTGCTTCCAACAAGTCAGATGGATTAGTCGACGAAGAGGGTTTAAACCAACCTGCTCGCTTTGCCTGAAGCAAATGAAAGCGCTCTTAAACAAACCCTTTTACCAGCAGAGCTATGGCAGTAGTTAACTACAGCATTGAAGGGGTAGCGTGTCGGTGCAAACTGGCAAAATCTTCAAATGGCACAGTTAGATCTGGAACACACTGTCTGGCCGTAGCTTTACAAGCACGCACAAGCTATAGCATCTTACATGCACAACACCCATCCACGTGTGTATTTTATTCTGCAGCAAATACAAAGTTTAATACAATTACACTGAAAATTCTTCCGCCGTGGGCTAGGTTAAGGCACATTATCTCATACTGACTGTGTGCTAAGAGTGTGCAAGGAAACAGTTATCAGACGGTGGATGGTAAGTTTTAATTCACGGTACCTTCCTAACCTGTCTAAGGTCACAAGGTGTGGTTGTGCAAAATTAAGTAGTTGTCCTGAGAAAGGTTGTGATTTACCTTTCCAAGTATCACTTACAAAGTATTCCAAGAGGAATAACTGCACAAACTCAATTTGAATTCAGTTTGCTACAGAAACAGCTACGGATTGTAGTGCAAACATTCTCCTGACACTTTACAAATGTGTGAGTTTCTATTATTGGGAATTACACTTTCAAAAGTCTTCTCTAATTGTAATCTGGAAGCAAGGATTGCAACATGAACAGATGTGCCTGTGCCAGGCTGGGCAGCAATGAAACCTCAGCACGCAAGCCTATCCAAGGCACTCAGGGCTCCCTAGGCAGCTGAACCTGTGCCACCAAAATCTACTTCGGTACGTCTACTTCAGTGGCACCTGAGCACACAGCATAAGGATAACCTCAGACTAGGGATGGCACTGAGGTTTCCAAGTCCTTCCTCATGAGCTTCGATCATTGCATTTTCTTCTTGGTACTTGTTCCATGGAGCAGCACAGTTCATACTACAAAGTGACAGTTTATACTATTCATTTTCTGCTATGATCTGTTTTTCCACTCATGGCTTTATCAGGACAAATGTGCGCTTGTTCCTGTCCCAGTAATAAGGCTCCAATCCCGACACACTCACTTTCCTGTGTGATCCCCACAGCAGATCAGCCTGTTCTGCAGAGTAATGCTTTTGCTTGAGAGACAAAAGAGCCTCCTCTCCTATCAGTGAACTTCTAGCTTCCAAAATCCCTCAATATGCAGGAGTATTTGAACTGAAACTTTCATATGCCCAGGAATATAGATTTCCAATGACACAAAAACCACATTATTGAAACTTGAACTCTCTTTGCAAAAAAAAATCTTGACTCTTCCTTACTGTATGAACATCCATTGCAGACATGTGCTCTAGGGATAGGACAACAACCCATTGGTTTCAGAAGCTATCATCTTGGAAGAGTCAGCCTCATTGTGAAAGTGTTTCTTAGGTCACAGGAGGAATTTTGGGACACAAAACTTTCCAGATATAATGTGCTCTTAGTATCAGTAGTATTTTGCTGAAAATGCTATGATTGGTACACACTGGAATTGCACGATGTCTCTCATGGCATGATCTCTCACTCATTTCTATAAGAGTTTGATCGACTTTCCTTGGCTGCAACAAAAGGAGACACTGGATGTGTGTAACGAGCTCGCTACCCCTATGATAACACACTGTCCTTAATCAACAGGGTACTCTACATCAGGCATCATACAAGTATGAGAATTTAATCTTTGGAGTCTTGCACAAGGGGTTTTATCATCTAAAAGCAAAAGATCCTGTTCTTTGTGTAGGAGCTTGCAGTTTGTTCACTGAAACCCTAATTCAGCAGAATATACCAACACACGTTTCAATGTTTTGGTAGAAAGGGCTTTAAGTAGTATTAAAAATGGAATTGATTAGTGATGATATTCAGCCACAAAAGATTTTTATAAACCATTCTCCCCAGATACATATACAGCTGGAGTGATAAACAGGACTTTATGCAATGTCCACCCCCTTTCACAGCATTCTGCCCATTTAGTTATTTTTAAATATCAGACCTTTAGATCCTGGAAAACAAAAAAAAGTGACAAGTGATGCCTTCCTAGGATGTGTCCCCTGCACAAAGTACTACCAGTGACTGGCAACTGCACGGTTTAGATTCGGATTATTCTCAATTTAGAGCAAAATGCCACACTGCAGCAGCATACATATCATGATGTATCGATTACTAATTCCGCTCTCTCGTGTGAGGCGCTAGCTTTTCATTTGCAGGAAGCCCAGTTAGTTTATGATTCTTTCCCAATGAAGAGTGGGAGATTTTTATGTCTTTCTGTAACACAGGAGAAAGAAGCAGAAAGAACCAAAGGACTATCAGAGACATAAGGAAGCTGCATGTTGTATCTGGAGAATTAGATTTCAGACTGAATAAAACAGCATTTGCTATCTACAGGACTAGGACATTTAACCACTAAAGATTTCTTTCCTATACTGTCCCATCAAAGAATGGAAAAGGAAAGAGATTCTAGCTGTTGTTCAAAGGTATGATCTTCAGCAGTAAACACTACTGACTCTCAAGAGACTATGGGTGAGAAAGGTATGTTAAAAAAATACCATGAGGTGTACATCAATGATTATTTTTTAATTATGAACCTTAGTAGCATGTGGGTTTGACAGAGGAACTGAAAACCAGTTGATAAAGAAACAGCAAATTATTGTTTCTACAAAATAAATGCATTTTTGCTGCAGCATCTCAGGATGCTTTTTGAAGTACTTAGTCCCATCACAAATATAACATAAAACATCATTTGCAACAAAGCAGTCTGAAAACTAGAATTTCTGCAGTGAAGATCAAGTGGTTTGATAATTTTTGCAAATTACTCGGTGACAAAAAAGTGTTATGTAAAAGTTAAGATCACCTGGGAAGACCTGCATCCATGAAGACACTCACTAAAATGGAATTATCAAATAGACCAATACAACCTCAATTCAGGTGTGACAGAGCCATTACAGACCAATTAAATTAGCCACAATGATTCAGTCAAGCTCCCTTTCTTGCATGCACTGCACTGCACAGCAGTGGAATCCCTTGTAGCAAGCTGAGAAAGCAAAAGTGTGATGAGACGATTTGGGAGGAGCTGTTACCAAAGGTCTTCTCAGCAAACAGTCCAGGAGAGCCTGAGACGTTGTCTCTGAGCAACCTGCTGTAACTTCGAGGTTGGCCCTGCTTTGAACTGAGTGAACTCCGGAGGCTTCCTCCAATCTAAATTATTTTATGATTCTGTATCGATTTGTTAGCACTCTAGATTACCTGCTGCAATCAAATAACACTTACTTGCACTCCAAAAGAGAGACCCTGTAGTTCCTCCTACGTATCTTATCCCAGCTCATTCCTGGACGTCTGCTGGATAGGCTTTAAACGTACCAGTCCTGGGTGCAGCTTTTGTTCCCCAAGATCACAAGCAGTCTGCTCCGTAAATGTGAATCCCAGCAGGGATTCTTAATGTAAACTTTCTGTATACACTCAGTGCAATCACATATAGTGAGAAGCAATCCGCAACACCAAACATTTCTTTAAAACCAATATAAAATGGGTAAGAAATTCTGATGCCGGTAAGTGCTGAGGCATTAGTCAGCTGACGAACACTGACAGGCAAGGATCAAGCGCCACAGGAATGCAAAAACATCTATACATCACAAAGCCTAAAACTTTATGAAATACGGGTCTGTTTTGTACTTTATGGATGCTGTATCGTGGGAACCCTTTGCTTCGACGGGCCCAGATCTGAATCGCTATCTCCACCCTGTGCCCCAGTGAGGCACAGCAAATCTCAAAATTCTCTATCTCCCACCACTCCTCTGCTCCCTTGCCTAAATTTAGACCATCTCTGCTCCTCTCCTGTAAATCTGATACTGCCTTTCACAGTTTCTCTGTTTCTCCATGACCGACTCTCCCCTCCTCTCCCCCCCCCCCAGCATTTTAGAAAGATTTTCTTAATCTTTCCAGAATAAAAATTAATTTTCTACCAAAGGTCTCCTTTTCCCAAGTAGCTCTCTGGTAGGAGGAAAGCATTCTGGTTTACGGCAGTACGTACAGCATTTACAGTATTCTTGCAAAGTCTTCTCCAAGGTGTAAGTCCAAGTCAGCTCTCCCAGACCCCTGCATACTCCCGGGCCAAGACGCAGAGGCGTGATCTTTTTTTACTACTGAATGTACGTATCTGCATTACATGACAGCGAAGACTCCACAGCCCTCCCTCTCCGACATCGTTTGTCATCCGTCGTACCGGGTCTGCCTGGGATGGAGTTAACGTTCTTCATCGCAGGCCGTATGGGGCCGCGGTTTCGGTTTGTGATGGCTGGACAGCGTTTGCGCAGCACCAAGGCCTTTTGTTTCTCACTCTGCCCCCCCCAGCGAATAGACTGGGGCTGCCAAGGAGGCCGGGAGGTGACACCGCCGGGCCGATGACCCGAGCCGCTGGGAGGGACCGTCCCTGCCCCCGGCGGCTGAGCGGAGAGGAGAGGGGTCGGGGAAGTCACCCATCTTTTCCTCAGGAACCGGCTGGGCACGGGTCTACCCGTGGGGGGTGGAGAGCGATCGCCTTGCCATCGCTCCTCCCGTTCTCCTTCTTTCTTCTCCCACCTCTTCCCTTTTCAAACTGTTCTTTATCCCGACGCACGAGTTTTTTCGCTTTTCCTCTTTCCGTTCCCCCGGGGTGCCGGGTGTGGGGGAGACGCCAGCGAGCGGCGGTGCGCTGCCCGGCGACCCCCCCCCCCCTCCGCCGCCGGCGGCTTACCACGACGCTCAGCCGCGGCGCGCGCGCGCCCAACCCCCCCCCCCCCCCCGCGGCGTTACCGCACCGCGCCTCGAGCCTTCGCCCCGCGGAGGGACCCGCCCAAGCCGGCACGTGCGGGCAGCGCACACGCCGCACGCGCCGCCCGGCAGCCCGCGCCTGCGCCGCGCCGCGCCTAACGGTACCGCCGCGCCCGGCCCCGCCGGCGCAACGCCCCGCCGATCGCCGGGCAGCGCAGACCTCCCGCCGGCGGGAGGCTCGGCCGCGCCGCTACCTCCGCTCCCCCCTCGGGACCCGCGGGCCCACCCCCCCACATACACACACCCCCGCGCGTGGGCAGGGGGGCGGAAGGGAGGGGGCTGCGGCCCCTCGGGGAGAGAGAGCGCGGGAGGGAGGGGGTCGCGCGCGCCCCCCCCCGCCCTGCGGCGGGCGGGGCGGGGCGGGGCGGGGCGCGCGGCGCGGCGGGGCGGGCGGGAGGCGCAGGGGCGCGTGACGCGCCCCAGCTGTCGCGCCCGCCCCGCCGGCCCCCCGCCTGCCCGCCCCCCGCTCGCGCTCCCCCTCCCCTGCGGTGGCTCTCCCGGTGCATTGTGGGAGCAGTCCGTTGTTCATTTGCCATTCGACCTGATCCGGGGCCTGTTGGGACGGAAGCGCCGCCGAGCGGGATCCATTGTGGGGAGCCTGCGGCGGCGATCTAGGCCGGAGCCGGGGGGGGGGGGAGCGGCCGGACTTCGCTTCTCTCGGCCGCCACCCCCGCCCTTCCCGCGCGGCGGCCGGCGCCTCCTTCCCGCGGGCAGAGCCCTCGGCCGGGCGGGGAGCGGCGGGCCAGGGGCGCGAGGAGGAGGAGGCGGCGGCGGCGGGCGGGGGGCGCGCGCGCGCGCGCCATGTTCGCGGAGATGAACCGGCGGACGCTGGCGTTCCGGGGCGGCGGCCTGGTCACCGCCACGGCGGCGGCAGCGGCGGCGACGACCGGCGGCGGGGCCGGCGGCGCGGCCGAGGCCTGGGAGCGGCAGGACCCCGAGCCGCTGAACGGGCGCGGGGCGGACGAGGAAGTGGAGCTGGAGGGGCTGGAGGCCGAGGAGCTGGAGGCCGGCGCCGAGGAGAAGGAGCTGCTGCTGCCTCAGGAGGCGGTCTCGCCCCCCGCCGCCGGCCCCACGTTCGCCGAGAGAAACCGCCGGACGCTGGCCTTCCGGGGCGGCGGGGGGCTCCTCGCCGCCCCCTCCGCCGCGAACAATGGCTGCGAGGCCCCGGCCTGGCCGCGGAAGCACTTCAACGGGCGGGGGGCGGACGAGGAGATGGAGCTGGAGGGCGCGGAGGGCCTGGAGCCGGAGGGCCTGCTGGAGGGGAAGGAGCTGGTCCAGGACGGGGGCTCCCTGAGTGACAGCAGCGACGACGAGGAGGACGGCGAAGGGGGCAGCCTGGGCGACGGCAGCGGCGCCGAGGGCGGCAGCTGCAGCAGCAGCAGGCGGTCTGGGGGCGACGGAGGGGACGAGGCGGAGGGCAGCAGCGTGGGCGCGGGGGAGGGGGAGAGCATCAAGCATTTCCCGCTAGCCAGGCCCAAGTCGCTGCTGCAGAAGCTGCACATCTCCTTCCAGGGCTCCTGGCTCAAGGAGTTCCCATGGCTCTACTACTGCCAGGAGACCGGCCTCATGTCCTGCGCCTGGTGCACCGCCGCCGCGGCCGCCGCCGCCCCTCCCGAGCTGATCATGGCCGGCGGGGCCCTGCCCGGGGGGCACGACGAGCTCTGCAAGGGCACCCGCAACTACAAGCGGGCCCTGCTCCTGCGGCACCACCTCTCCGCCGAGCATCGCCTCAACGAGCCCGTCAGCGCCGAGCAGGTAGGGGGGCGGCCGGGGCGGGCGGCGGGGGGGGGCGTCCCCGGCGGGGTCCGGCGGAGCGGCGCGGGGCAGCGGCCGGCCTCCCCTTCCGCCCGGGCGGGGGCTTGTTTTTTCGTGTTGTCTTTTTTTATGCCCACGTGTGACAAGTTGTTTAAATGGCTTCCTGTGTTTGTTGTGGCGCGGCGTGCCGCTCTCGCACGCCGTCCCCGGAGCGGGAGCCGAGTCCGCTTTCCGATCGGGGCTGGCGCTCCCGCCGGGTCCCGGGTCCCGGGTCCGGGCAGGCAGAGCGCTGTCGGCGGAGCGCTGCCAGCCCCGCCGTTGCGCAGCCCGGGAGCGCTTGCACGAACTGCCGTTGTCTGTGGTTGTGCCTGGTCAGCGCTACCTGTTCGGAGGTAGCGAGCGCCGTTTTCGTCGGGTTATCTCTTCATCTCGTGAAGATAAACCGGCGACGTGGGAAGAAGTTGCGTACGAATACCAGTGTTGCGGCACTGATTTAAAAACGCTCGTTACAACTTCCTCCTGCGGTACCGGAGAAGGGAGGGTAGTGTCCGGCGAACGACTGCGTGTGAAACTGGTACTTGCCACCGTGAAATTGGAATTACTCTGCTGTTCTTAACGGTATGGTCCCCGTGCGCTAATCGGATAACTGCGTGTAGTCGAGACCTTCGCGTTTAAATCTTTTTTCCCGATTGTGTTGCTTTAGATTGAGTTACTGAGCAAGAAGTCTGCAATTGCTTGGTGTGTGTTTGAGATAAACATGTGGTTTCCTGAAAGGCATGTTAATATGCCAGCTCTCCTCTAACGCTTTAGGACCAGTGAAGCTCTTCGTGTTCCCCGCTGAACTTAAAATTACTGCGTTTCTTGGCTGTTCTTACCAATAAGGCAGGGCTAACTCTAGAACATACGTGGATGAAAAGCCTCTAAAGAATACTCGTGTTGAATCACTAGCCTTCTGCACCCTTTCCTCCTAAGGATGTCTGCGCTGCAAAAGTTCACTCGGATCGCCTAGCTGGCGTTAAACTTGCCAGCGAGTACAAGCTAACGTGCTTCACGTTAGGCTAGTACTTGAACTGTTATGCTGAACTTGAGCCGTTAGCCAGAATTAATCCCCGGTTGATCTGTTTTTCACTATTTAGAGCTCAGTTATAATTAAAACACCCACCTTGCTTGTATAGGTGTATCTGGAGTCTGAATTGTAGCGCAGTAGTTAAATTTAGCTTATTGCTTGAGCGCTTTAAGGAGCTCGGGGTACCTTGGACAAGAGCTGCTATTCTAATGTTTGGGTAGGATATCAGGATGACAGATAAAATATTAGGTGAACATAGGTTTTCTTAGAGCTGGCTGGAAAAGGTATGCAAGTTTTATGTGAAACTACTGCAGGACTGCAGGGGAAAACTTACGGTGCATAAATATCAGTTATCCAAAATATTATTTTTGGATTTGCAAATGCAGCGTCCACCTTCACGATGAATAATAGTACCTTTTCAGTGAGTGTGTCTTTAAGGCAGCTGTTGTTACAGACATTTCATGGCAGTAGGTCATCTTATCATTTTCCCTCAATCTGGGGTTTGCTATTCACTCTGCAGTATTTTAACCAAACGTGCTTTAAATAACTTGTTTCTAATTTTGAAACTTTCATTCTTAATTTCTTTATGTCTTTGAAAATGTTCTTTTTGTTTAATGTTATTGCAGTATATTCTTTACTGTCTTGTTGCCTGCTTTCTAACTTTGAGTTGTGAGTGATTACCCTGTAAAGGTATGTCCTCTCACTGCATAGCCTCCTGTGTCACTAGATGTTGCTAATTCATGCCACACTTGGAAGTTTCTCTCCCTCCCATTAAGCTATGTGTAAATAAAACATATTCCAAGCAGTTGTTCTTACTAAAGTTACTAGTTTTTTCTTTCTGTCTTCCTATCCCCAGTCTGTCGTAAGACTATTAAATACTGGGAGGGTGGAAGGGGGGACAGAATATTGGCTTGCATGTCACAGTAGCCTAAAAGTTAATATAAGTATTTATTTGAAGATTAACCTCTCATCATCATGGGAATCTTTATAAAAATGAGCCTCTGCTTTTATACCACTGACAGTTTAAGAAAAAGTATTTGTAGTAACTGTAATAATAAATGAAGCAGTATGAGATGCGTCAGTGGTTCTTTTGTACTGTATTAAAGATAAGGTTTGGACAAAGTAAGCTTCTGTAAGGTAGCTGTAGAGAGATGGGTGTTTTCAAGTGGAAAAGTGCTGGATGCATTCCTGTGCAATTACATTTCAGTTAAAAACTTCTCACAAGGGAAGGAATTGCAGTTTTTGAAGAGTCAATGTAGTTTTCTTTGTGGTGCGCTTTCAGGTTACACTTGCTTAATCAAAAATCTGATTAAGAATCTCTGTTTTCTTTCCACTTCTATGTTTAATTTCCATATCCTTTCACACTCTTTTAATAGCACTTGAATTTCTCTTGATACATATGGTTAAATTAATACCAAAACAATAGCCCCATTTTTTCCTTAATGCCATGATACCAGATACTTGGAACAAAAGTAGGTAATTTGTATCCTGACCGTACTTCCAACATAACATAATGAGGCAGCAAAGCTGTTTAGATTTAATGAAACTTGGGAAAGATCTTTCAGCCTTTGTCTTAGAGACAACACACATGTATTCTTGACTTGACAAGCTTCAACTGCAGGGCATGTTTAGCAGCTGCTAATAAACATATGGCATAGTGCCACTGTTCAAGTGCAAAAAGGAAATTGTAGGTGTTAAGACAGTAAAGCAGTGGAAATTTCTATAGGTCTGTTGGATATTACACTCATGAAGAAATGAGTGATGATTTCAGTTTATTTTTGGGATACATTTAATTTGGAATGCCAAAATAATCACAAGTGATTGCAGCTGCTGTGATTCAAGGGTATTGAGCTGTCAGTCGGTGCTTCTTTCTAAGACAAAAATCTTGACTCTCTTTTCTAGTTTTTAAAATAACCTGTCCGTATTAAAGCTTAAGGAAAGATATAACCAGCTTGAAACTACCTTTGTTTTTTTTTTTAATAAATGGACTGTTGTGTTGCAAAAATCTTAAGAAATAGACACTTACTGGGAAATCACTGCAAAAGATTTTAATTCAGTGATTAATTTAGATCCATAAGATGCAGATTTATTGGCTGCTGGGGTTCCTTCCCTCAAAGCGGCTTCTTAAAACATTTTCTCTCTGGACATAATTTGAAGCTGAGCTTTGGAAATACTGCCAGAAAAGCTTTCTCTAGCCTAACAGGCATGTTGGTTTAAAGCAGAAGCTCTCCAAAAGGAGGAAGGCCTTTGATGTGTTATTTTTTCCATGTGAACTCTAATTGTTTGCTTTATGTGAGCAGTGATGAATAGAAGTCGTGCTTCAGATGTAAGAGTTACATTATATAGTGTTCTAAGTTAACTTCTTGAATTACTCTTAGCAGAGCAAAAATGTTTAGGAGGGAGTCAGGCCTTCAGAGTAAGGACTATCATTTACTGTATTTTTATGTAGCGTTTTTACCAGACCTTGAACTACTCAGTTGGATGTTAGGCACTTAATGGAACAGTTTTAAATTGCTGAGTTAGGACTATATTATAGGATTATAATTTGAGATAATTTTCCTCTGTAGCTGCACGTGCTTAAGAAGTTCCTGATAGCTCACTTTTGTTAGAGGATCCATTTTTCAGGATAAGAATTAATTTGGGAGCATAGGGAACTGCTGTAAAGTGTGGTAGTGGGGAAGGGATTACAAAACTGTGGCATAACTACTTTTCATATACATACAGCTGAGGTGGAATCTATGGTTAGATTGGTTTTGGTTTTGTTTATTTCTTCCCCCTCCCCCTTCCCCCTTCCCCTCCTACCTCCCCCTCCCCCATTCTTGCTCCCAGGAGACAGAGTATGCTGATGGCACAGGAGGAGAAAGAAAAGAAAGTTTCTAGTAGCAGGTTTTGATCATCTGTTTTTGCTCCTATAGCTTTTAGGCAAGTTTAATTAGTGAATTATATATATCTGAAATAGTCATTTATCTTTGGGTGTATTCAGATGAGTCAAGCTAACTGAAACTGAGCACAATATTAGTTTCCTTGAGCAGTCTCTGTTCTGTTAGACCGCTTCTTAATCTCGCCTACAGAGAGAAGCTTTTCGGACTTACAATGCTGTAGATTCCACAAATAAAACTGAAATAGTCCTGATTTTTATTCTAGATTTCTTAGCAGTTTTTCTTAAATGATAAGGTGGTTTTGTGTTGAGATAACTTAGGTGATGGGAATATTTGGGCTGTATTCTGAAAATATAATTAACATCTAAGCAAATATCATTAGTTTGAGGTTCTCATTAGAGAAACAGTACCCTTATGGTAATGTGCCATGAGCACAACATAAGTAACAAGCTTGAAAATACACTTTTTTTAAATTTTCTGTAATTGTTTTCTGCACCTTACCTCCTATTGAACTGTATTGTACTTTTTCTGTACAAAGTGGAGATGTTTAAAACTCTCCAAGGGATATTTCTCCAAGGTGTGTTTTTTTGTTTGTTTGTGTTTGGTGTGTGGTGGTTTGGGGTTTTTTTGTTGTTGGGTTTTTTGTTTTTTTTTTTTTTTATTTATTTTTCTCATAGTGAATGTTAACTCTACTTGTCACACTTGGTGTACATAGGATTGATAACTGTTCAGATGTTGGGACTTTCATTTCATTTGAGGTGTGGCATTAGGGTTAGCTACTTCTGTACCAGCAGTTAAACAGTTGTTTCCAATATTACAGTTAGTTTTAAAAATCTTTATGCACCCATTTCTGTAAAGCTGTAATACTGATCTGTTTCCCCCAACACATGCCCCTATAGCTTGGACATTAGTTGCACAACGTCTCTTATTTTCACTCAGCCTTCTGGTCCTCTCATAATGAAGACTTCAGTCTTGTGTCTCTGTAGCACGTTTGTGATCTGCAGCTCCTTTTTACCATGCTGGCTTGTTCTTTTCTTAGGAAAACAAAAAAATACATTGTAAATCTCAATTTCTTTTTTTATTGGCTTGCTTGGATACATACACATGCTCAGTTAAAATGTACTCTTATCTTCATTCTTTAATCAGACATTTGTAAAAAGAAAAGAGCTGCTACAGATTATTTTTAAATTTTGCGTTGCATTTAATGTGTTCTTAGAGAATTAAATTGTCAGCCATCATAGCATCTACCTAATATTTACTCTGTGAGGTGCAAGTCACTGATGATTGACTTTGACTAGAGTGACAACACTTTAGGGTATGATAATTTTTGTCTTAATCTGATCCAAAGTCAATGTAATTGGTGTTTTGAAACTACACAGTGCTCTGTTGCTGGAGTGACAGGAAGCTAGTCCAGATCCAAAATCCACTGAGAACTTAGAGAATGATAGACTTAGCTGTCACACATTTGGGACATACTTTCAGAGCTCTGATCTGAGGGAATACTTGGGTATGTCAGAGAGTATGCCAAAAAAATTAAGCCAAGGTTGGAAAAAGATCTGTTGTTCGTTTTCACATAAAAGACTAATTGCATTTATTTCTACCTCTTCTTTTCACTGAAGTGTTTTTCTGAGAAGTGTAGAGATTTAGAAGCAACTTGAATGTGACAGCAAACTGAAATTTCTCTGCAGGAAATGCTGAAATAGTAAAGTTTCTATGGTTATGCTGGGCAATTATTTGCTGCTTATAGATGTATATACCATTTTAGAGGATGTATTTACAGTCTCGGTTGTCATCCCAGTGATCCACACTGGGATTATAACTTGAGGCGAGTACTGATTAATGCACTAATTCCTGTGTGGTGGAAAGTGACTTTTATTTATATAGTTGGCTTCTGCCATAGTCCCAAATTAAGGGTAGTTCTCTTCTGCAACATGTATTTTAGCCCTGGTATAGATTATGGGTTCATGACAGCATTACCATTACTTTGTTAGGCTGATTTTGACCTGTAATGTTGAGGAAGTCAAGCTTTAATGATACCTCTAGCCCCTAAATATTTGAATTGTTTTAGAAAATGAGAGGAGAAAATAATGACATAATTTGCAAAATCTGATATTCTCTCATTTTAAACCATATTGGAGCCAGCCTCTTTTGAACTGTCCTTATTTGCTAGGGAAGAAGAGAGATTGTTAGAGATCTGGTATAAAACACTCTGTCATCATCACTGCTCCTGATGGCAGCACCTGTCAATCACTATAAGTATGGTCTCAAATATGCCAGTCTGTGTTGTTTTCTGCTTTCTCCTTTCTAGTTTTGTAGCTACTTTGTAGCAGCTCTAAATCATCATTGTCTAAACATCAGTTAGAAGTTTTCTAAATGCTCTAAAATCCAGTTCAGATCTCTTGTTACTTATCAGCTACTCGCTGTCTGAACTAATCTTTAATAACAACTAATTTCTTGGTGTTGGATTGTCTGATACTACTTATAGCAAAATTTTCAAGTTGCGTTTGAGGTCACATCTTAGGTTGTAGAGAGACAAATAAGTACGTATTGTCAGCATAATAAGTACGTACCAGTTAGAGGTGTCACTACTGGAAAGTTTCAGTGAAGCTTGATTCAAGAAAGTCTTAGTTAAATAATGTAATGGAAACTTAAGTTTTGTTTGGTCACCTGCAATATTCTGTCCACTCATCATGCGATACACCTATTTAATCCTAAGCCTGCCAAAGTTAGAAAATAAAGAATAAATGCCGAACTTGTAGAACTGTGTAAGAAAAATATTTGCTATTATAACTACTTCAGTATTATGTTTTCTTTAAAGCATACAAGACAGATGGGAAGATACAGACCTAATCTTTTAAGCATTCATCTCTCAGCATGAGAAAATGCTGAATCAGTTATCAGGGTTCTACTTATCTGTTTTAAGTGGAGATTTCTAGGGAAGAACGGGGCGGGGGGCGTAATTGGGAACCATCTAGTTAAATCTTTGGAAAGAGACTCCTGAATCTCTAGTGTATGTGGGTTAAGAAAAACCTTCACACTCAACTAAATCTTTCCTTACTTTTGGCCAAAATTTCACTTCCTTTGCCCTCAAGGCAATTCTGTGAGTTCTGTTTTTGTTTCAAATTTGGGGGTGGAGGGTGCAGAATGAGATCGTGATTCTTAGTTTTCAGAATATTTTTTAATTATATATTGCTGTCTGCCTTTATGACCAAGAACATAAAAAAATAATCTTTTTAATAACATTATCCTCTTAAGTTTGTTTTCATATCCTTATTATAGTGTTGGAGGACTAAGGAGAGCATTCATTAAGAGCTAATTATGGTTGTGGTTTGTTTTAATTGCAGGAGTCAGAGTTACCATCAGAACTGAATAATGAAGGATACTGTGATTTTAACAGCAGGCCAAATGAGAACTCTTACTGCTATCAGCTCCTGCAAGAGCTCAACGAGCAGAGGAAGAAAGGCATTCTTTGTGACGTTAACATTGTGGTGAGCGGGAGGGTCTTCAGAGCTCACAAGAACATCCTGGTTGCAGGCAGCCGCTTCTTTAAGACTCTCTATTGCTTTACAAACAAAGAAAGCCGTAACCAAACCACTGTTACCTATTTAGACGTTGTTGCTGTTCAAGGTTTTTCTGTCATCTTGGACTTCTTATATTCTGGTAACCTCGTGCTTACGAGCCAAAATGCCATTGAAGTGATGTCGGTGGCCAGCTACCTTCAGATGACGGAGGTTGTCCAGTCCTGCCGCAACTTCATTAAAGATGCCTTAAACATAAGTATAAAATCAGAAGCTCCAGAGACCGTTGTTGTGGATTACAACAGAAGATCTGTTAGTAGGGATGGTTTGTCTCCAAGGGATCAGAAAGTTGCCAGCTTCTGGGCAACACGAAACCTTACCAACTTAGCAAGTAGCATAAAAACTGAGAACGATGGTTACTCTATTGATGAGGGCCAAATGGAAAGCTACCAAATGAATGACTGCAGTTGGGTCCAGGACAGCTCACCTGAAATGGCTGAAAATGAATCTCAAGGTGAGGGAAAAGTTTTCGTATGGAATGACATGGGTGCACAGGGACAATCAGTTCAAGAACCTGGAAAAGCAAGAAGGAAAAACCAAACTGCAAAGAGATTTATTTATAATATACCACCTAATACTGAAGAGAACTCAGAAGATTGCTCAGTGTTGCAACCATCAGTCCCATATCCAGAAGAAGATTTGTCATTTATTAAAGAAGAAGCAGGTAAATATTGCTTAATGTCAATCATGTCATTTCAAAACTAAATTATTGAATAAAGTACATGACAATGCAACTTTTATAAAGGTATGTTGGATAGGATCTTTTAGTAAAGTCAGCACACCAGTCAGTTTACTAAATCAGGAATCTGATTCTCCACCTTGGGGCACAGCAGTGTATCTTTGGCTAGAGAAAGGAATGACAGTGCTGTGCCATGCAGAATGTAACATGCTGTTTGCATTTGACACTTGAGTTGGGGATCCTTACCAGCTGGTAGAAGCTAAAATTCTTACATTTACATTTAAACTGTAGCCACTATTCAGCACAAAATCCAGGAGTAATAACTGGTGGCTAATGATGTTAACTGGTAGCACAGAGATAAAGGGCCTTTATAATTTCCTTTCCTACACTAGCAAAAGATTTTTCTGGTAATCTCCCTCACTTGAGTGTCACCCAGAAACAGAAGTCAGCTTTCCACTGCTGTTTATTGTAGGGGTATCTGGGAAGATACAAAATGGAGTAATCCTGGCTAGTATAATAGAAACTCTTAAACCAGACTTGTGAAACAGATTGGAAAGAGATGCCACAATGACATACAGTAGGAGGAATATCTTTTTGTTTAAATATTCTTTAAACAAATCATGAGAGTGACTGAATTCATTGGATTATTTTCCTTAAGGATCTATGGTTAATGTAAATGCTAGAATAAGATTGAATATCTGTTTGCTAAACAAATATGGTCACACAAAGAATTATAGGCAGACTGCTCACAGTGTAATTGGGATTTGGGGCAATGTAACTAAGTTCAGGGTTTTATTTTTTTATTAATTATTATACTGTATCAATAGTTGAAGTATATATTTGCAGTACTGTCACTTACCTGTATCACTTTTAGATGAATTAGCAGTTTTGAAAACTTAACCCCAATTTAGGAGTGAAATTAAAGGTGAATTTGAGGCACAGCTGGAACAAAGTTTTTTAGATGTGTCTGTTTCTAAAGCATTTTAAAATGAATGCTGCCTTCAAGTGTCAAGGGACTGTGGCTATCCTCTGCTTACCAGGTTCAAGGAGTAGAATTAAGACAGAAATTTAAAAAAAAAAAAAATCGGCACTCACACCTGTGGGTATAGAATATTTCCGGATATTTTTGTATTCCAGTGACAAAACAGAGATTTGAAAGCAGCCTGAGTTCTGGGAGAGTCTAGGAACCTATATTTATTTTGGTGGAAGGAAGGATAGTCTTAGTTTCTTCCTGTACACCCAGACTTGTTTAAAAACAAGGCTGAAAGAAATCCTTTCAATAGTGGCAGGGACAGGCCGTTTCTCCTGGGGCCCTGAAATGCCTCTACCTGCAGCGCTGTAGATGCCTCTCTGTGTGGCTGGCAGCTGCTGAGGTGCGAGGAGGCAACAGGTGAATGAATAGCGGTCCAGCAGAGGGCTTGTGGTGACTCTGCGCTGTACTGTACCGTACCAGTATATATGCATGAGCATCACGATGACATGCGACAGTATGGAGTGATGCAGACTGGAGCTGTGGATGTGTACATCTGGCACGTGAGCAGGAGCAGCCACTAAAAGATAGGTCCATATAGTTAGCAAGCAGTGTGGCACAACAGGAGCAGCTCTGGAGAAGTGGCTGTGCTGAGGAGCCAACGTTTATTCTGTAAATGCTTCAGGGGGCTTGCTTATCTCTGGTCTTCATCTCTGAACTCAGTGGGTAGGTCTGCTTTAGCTTTGCAGTTCAGCTTGGAAGTGTGCACTTGTAAAGTTAATTTCCTGATCTTCTCTTGCTGTCTAAGCTTTCTTAGACTGCACAGGGTTTCTTCTGGCTGAAATGAAAATAGAAGCTGTGTTTCAGAAACATGCCTCTTGCATGCCAACTGCTAACAGGCCTTGGGTCCACAGCACCAGGTTAGATCTAGCCTTCAGTAAAGCACCTTTAGATGTTTATGGTGGGGAAGTTGAGTCCTCAGCACCCACGCAACAAATCTGCCTGTGCTGGGCTACGCTGCTTGCTAATACATACTTGGTTGCAGCGGCATCAAAAAAGGCAGCAGAGAGTCTGGAGCAGGAGCTGAGGACCTGTTTATTAATTGCACAAACATCAAATTTCTGACACAATTTAGCATGTGATTTCTATTTCTGATTTATAGGGGGTAGATATACAATCTGTTTTACTGTTGGAAATACCACAGGTAATATGTCTACTCAATGATGTCCTCAGCCACAGAAATAAATACTTATTTGCATTCTGCAGAACTTGAATATGTGGTGTGGAGCTTTCTTGAAAAAGTAATGGATATGGGCAGTGCAGTAATGATTAAGCAAGTTTAGACCTTACTCAGTTTTTTGGGGCAGAAGCGCCAAGGTTTCCTGTAACTCATTGTACTAAAGGATTAAATTACAAAATACAACTATGCAACATCTTGATGAAAAGAGGTATATTAGAGGCTAGGGGCACACTGAATTTGTGCTGTGGTGTCTGTCCAAAACCATTGAAAGTTCTGTGATTGCAGGAGGCAGTTTATTTTATTGAACTGTAAAATAGCGTCAACTAATGATCTCCTTGGTATTTTCAGAGCACAACATAAGTGGTCCGAAGTAAATAATTATGTTTTCTGTCAGTGTTAGAACCATTTTGGAATCCATATCTACTATTCTTATAATGAGACCTTTACTTTTACAAAGTTTTTATGTGCATGCACATTGTTTGAAAGAAGAAGAAATGTTGGAAGTAAGGCTTGGTATAGTCTGTGCTTCAGCATTTGGTGTTCTTTCTCCTCTACTGCTGGCTAGCTTTTTCTTTGCTCTTCAGGTAGATTCCACTCTTAAACATTCTTCTTTCAATTGCTCCCTTTATGTCCAAGAAAAGGTGGAAGAGGGAGGAGTGGAGAATTGGAAGAATGACAAGAATGAGTTGTAGAGTAACCTGCAGGTTATACGGTAACTTTTCAGTTGTGGATTAAATTTCTTGTGGAGATGAAAAACTACCAAAACAATAGGCACTGGGAGTTCAAAATGCTAAGAAAATGTCTTCTGGAGTAGATATAAGAATGCTGTGAGGAGAAGAAAAAGGAGGAATAGTAAATTCTTACGATGAAAGCTAAGGAGTGTGCTGTCCCTTTGGTTGCTAAAAGGGAAAGAATGAACTTCTATTATGCTTTGTCGGGTGCTGATGGGAATAACCAGCACCAGCTGTGGTTATGAGATGTCCAGTTACATGCAAAGGGAGTTGCTGTGTCCTTGATCATGGTTTCGGGTTGTCTAGTGTTTTTGTGAGGGGAAAGAAATACCATAGATATGGTGGAAAGGAAGCCTGTTTTAAGAACACTCCTTTCACTACAAAAGTTTACCCCAAAAGCCACTACCTTGAATTCTGTAGTAAATGGAGTTTCCAGTTGGGTACTGCTAGGTAAGTATTAGATAATCAACAATAAAAGCTTTCTGAACTACCTGCTACCCCTCTTGTCCCAGTAAAGCAAACTTGTTAAACTGTCCTTGCCAAATGTAAGTTTTCCTACAGGTATCCATAGGGATATGTCAGCTTCTCCTTCCTCTCACCCTCCATTGCCAGTGAGTTTATATTTAACACCTTCCCTGTAAAAGTAGCACTTTGGTGAGCTTCAAAAAACTTCATGAAGTTGAGACGGATTTTAAACCACATGTACTGTCTTCATTTACCTACCGTTACTGAAGCTTTCAAGCCTTCTCCAGTTTTAGCTCTATTAATTAAAATAGTTGTGTTTCTTCACACTGAATGTTACTGCCTATCTCACTAGTTTCTCTTCTAGTTGGTAATCTGCTAAAAAATCTCTTTACTGTTTTACAGCTGTGGTGCATCCTCCAATTAACTATTTACCATAGTGAAAATAACAATGCAGTCAGTCAGCATCTCTTATTCAGTTTCCAGTTCATAAAAGCTCAGTGATTCTAATGCATCATATTTTTAATGTCTGTTCATAGTTTTTTGTAAGTTTTTATCACTTCTTGATTTTGCTTTTCATTTGGGCCTGTTTTTTGGAGTACAAGTGTCCTATCCTCAGGCTTCAGATCTCAGCTGTTAAGTATTGCTTATGCTTTCCAGAGCTGACCGTGTTGATTCTTAAGGAAACTTGTATATAATATCCCAATAGCTTTGTGAAGCTACCACCAGATTGTTACTATGACTTCCAGGCTAGATAATGCTGTGTCATATATTGGGATGGGGACAAGGGAAAGGATAACAAGGGCAGGATGAAAACAGCCTTTTTGTTGAACAAGAGGGTTCCTGAATGATTTTGTAGGTGTTCTTAAGGAATTTAATTCAGCTTGCTGTAGAAACAGCTACTTTTCAGGAGGATACACGCAGCAGCTAAACCTGCTTACAAAAAATGTAGTGCTGGTCACAGTTTTTGTCATGACGTGAGGGAGCAGCATAACACAACTCGATCAGGACTTTACAATAAAGACAGGTAACTTTTGTATTTGAAGAAATCCAGATTGATAGACTTAGCCGGACATGTATATATTTCTTGTAGGGATAAACCCCACTTGACTGAGTTTAAAAAAAAAAAAAAAGGCTTTTTTTCCTACTCTTCTGTGGTACTATGAATCTCAGTCAGATCTCCAGCTGATACACTGATTGAAAGATTTAAAGTGCTTAATGGACCTGTAACCTCTTTATTTGCCCTGTTCCCTATGTAATCTGGTATTGAAGGCCCTGTAGGTTTTTAGGAATCATCTAAAGAGTACAACGCCCAGGGGTCAACCTCTTCACTATTCATTAAATTTATCTCTCCCAGGGATGATCCCAAAGACAAGTAGATCCTCACATTCTCATAGCATGGTTAACCACTGACCTTGCAACTTTAAGCAATGTTCTGTGTATTACTGTTGTGTTGGTTTGGGCGGGGGGGAGGGGTTCACAAGGAAAAAAGCAAGCAAGGTGGATGGGCTGGGGAAGAATGTTATGTGGTATCTACAGATCTTTTCTGCCTGAAAAGCTGCTTTTTTTTTTTGTCTCAGTTCAAGCAAAGTGCAGGCAATACATTCACTTTAAAAAAATTATCAGTCTGGACTGCTGATCTGATTTTTCTGCTACCTCATTTATGAAATAGCGATGATAATGGCAGCAGCTCCATAAATAAAGAAAACCAGGGGCTGTATTTCTTCTTGATTCATTTGGGGGCGTAACTCCAGCCACAGAAGTTAGCTGTGCTATTTCTTTAGCTAGCTTCCTTCCTGCATCTCAAAGATGTAGCTCAGTAAGTCAAATCTAATCAGTTTTATTACATGCTGAGTAGTGAAAGTGGTTTTACTCCAGATGTTTCAGATCCTTTTGGATTGTAGCTAATTTTCAGAGTAGTGTGGAGCTTTCTTAAACTATCAAGAAGATTACAGTACAACTTCCTTTAAAAAGCTTTTTTTCTAGATAGTAATTACCCTGGAAAATAAAGTCTTGATTTTATCCACAGCCCTCTTATCTCCTACATGCTTGTCTTCACATGCCTGTCCATTCCTGTATGATATTTATGAAGCTAAAAGACTGCTAAAGGAGTTCTTAAAATATCCTTTATGCCTTCACTGACATATATGGTACAGAAAAATGATCTTAGGTTTCTTATTTAAGCTGTAGGTTTTCTGTGTTGGTAGGCCTATTTAATTCAGTTACACCACCATAATTCCCTGTGAGAGCACTCTTATGCTAGAGTGACTTTGTCATGTAAGAGTTTATAGAAGTATGAGTTGATCAATTGCTGTTCCATTAATCTGGGCTTAGCAGTCTTAGTGTGTTGTGTGATTTGGGGGGGTTTTGTGGTTTTGATTGGGTTTTTTTGTTTTTGTTTTTTTTGTTGGTGGTGGGTTTGGGTTTTTGGGTTTTTTTAAATTTCATGGAAGGGATAGATCATCCTCAGTGTTGGTAGCTGAGTAGAATAGGTTTTAAGTGGCATGTAATTTGACTAAAAGATGATTCCTTCAGCTTCTCCTTTTCAGGTTCTCTTTCCTTGCCGAGTTGTTTTGCTTGCTGCCCAACCAGTTATTCTCTGTGTATGTTCTGGAATTCTTGTGTACAGAACTTGGAGTCATTTTTTGGAGTGGAGGAGGGAGGCAGGCAGCATTTCTTACTTGTACCAATTTCTGACAGGTATCAGTAAATATATCCAACCAGAAATGTGTTCATAGTGTAGAAAGTTTATACAAAATGTAGAATATTATAGCATAGCAAGCTTATACTATGCGTTTACCCTAAAGCACACTGTAGTATTTGCAGTACATATGTGTTTGTGGGAGTACAGCTTTAGCAGACAATTTCACTTTAACCACTAGACTTCATTGGTGTGGTTAGTTACAAGCTTCATCCTGTCATACTGGAAACAATGGAGAGGGGAGTTAGCAAAATCAGAGTTGCCATTTTTACTGTAAAAATGTAGCCACAATTGCAGAACTTTAGTCACTTCTGGTATTCTCGGGGTGGGGTGGCAGGAGGGGTTGAGGGGATAGAATCTTTAAGACTGGGGAAAAAAAACCAACCCTTTGTTTAAGCAGCAGTTGTCTTTCATGGTCAGGCTATGTGCATGAGAAGTATGAACTGTGTAAAATTTCCAATCTTTTACACATTTGCTTGCTTGTGACTTGAGTTGATCCCCTTTCTTTAGGGTGTAATGTTGCATGTTACTTTGCAGGGAGAGCATGACACCCGTCTGGCAAGCTTAGTTTGTCATGTACTCCCAGATCGTAGTATGCAGAGTTCCTAAGGAAGTATCTGGTTTTGGGTTTTGGGGGTTTTGGGTTGCTTTTTGTTGTTGTTGTAAGGGTTGGTTGTTTTCCTTTATGTTTTGGTATTTTTACAGATTTGCACCTCTGTCTTGTACCTTAATTTTCTTCAAAGCCCAGTGTAAAGACAAAATCCCTTTGTACTCCTGGACAAAGTTAGGCTTTGGCAAATTAAGTCTGGAATGAATGATACCGAGATGCCAGTTCAACACAAGGGTTTTGTTCAATTACGCTACTGCTTCTAAGACTGCCTGTGATTAGAGAAGCTCACATGAAGTGAAGATCTCCTTAGCATTTCCTTTCAACTGTTTTAGCATAAAAAGTTGTTTGGACCAAAAGAGCGTCTGTGCAGCAATGGTATCTGTGCTTATGTCTTTACATAAGAATCAATACCAATGAAGACCCATATCAGTTCTTGGTGTATTTATCTCAACTACAATGACATCGGTGGTCTTTAATAATGCACGGTGATTCTTCTATATTTTGACCCTCAAGCTGACATTTAATTCTTCTTCTAAGAAAATACATTTACAAGCTACAATGTGTAGCTGATAAAATGATAGCAATAGCAGTTATCTAATGCTGATGCAGAAAGCAACTAATGGCTTTACTGTGTGGAGAACCCTTATATTAGGGCTAAGATGGGAATAAACTTAATCTTCCTTTTTTTTTTTAATTGGATGCTTTTTTACCCCTTCATTAAGGAGAAACTGGATTTATTCTGTAGTCACTTTCTCAGAGAGTTAGCAAGAAAATAGGAGCAGAACGTAATGCCATGACGTTTAATTTGGTTACCAGAGCATCTAGAATGGTGGGTGTGTTTTACTGTATTGAAGGATCTTAATCCTAAGTGCCAGTCAGTCATTAGGAGTTCAGTGCAGCCTTTTAGGTGTATATCTGCTTGAAAGTCATGCTTAGATTAACACTTTAAATGTAAGACTTGATGAAAAGGGGATGTGAAATGTTTATATTAGAAAGTCTTTGAGTTATCTCTTGAATACTTTACCTGAGAAAGCTCTTGAGGTACATCCTTAAACTGACCTGTTTGCAGTGTTCATGATCTGGCCCTTGAGCTCACAACATAGTCCAGAAGTTTATGGCTGAAGGTATTTTCTTGACAGTGAAGTCAAGAAGAGCTATTTTCCTGAAAATAGCTTACTGAGTCTCATAACTGTTTAACACCTTCATCAGTGATCAGGATAGTAAGACAGAAGACACTCTCATCAAGTTTGCAGATTACATCAAATTGGTGGGAGTGGTTGATATACTGAAAGGCAAGGCTGGGCTATTGTTCAGATGGACCTCAACAGTCCATAGGAATTGGCCAAGAGGAACCTCTAAGATGCTGTGCAAAGACAAATGTCAAGTCTTGCATCTGGAAGTAACAGCCCTGTGCATCAGTACAAACTGAGCACTGAGTGGCTGTGTAGTAACTCCATGGAAAAGAATCAGAGATCCTTGTGGACAGCCAGCTGAACCACCAGTTGGTGGTGCCTAGTTTAGACAAGATGAAGAGAAAGATGTTGGCAAGCTAGAGGGAGTGCAGTGGAGGGGCACTCTAAGGTGGTTAGGGGGATGGAGAACGTGTTGTTCAAGGAGAGGCTGAGGAACTGAATTTATTTAGTATGGAAAAGGCTGAGGGATCTACCTGCCATCTTATGGCGCCTTAAAGGGATTACAAAGAAAACGAACTCAGGTGCTTTTCAGAGGTGCACAGTGAAAGGGCAAGAGTCAGTTGTCACAAGCTGCAGCTAAGGAAATTCCAGCTGTATATTAAGAACACTGTTGACCATGAGAGCGGTTGTGTTGGAACAGATTGCTTGGAGGGTTTATGGAATCTCCCATCCTTGTAGATATTTAAAACTTGGCAAGGTCCAAAGCAACATACAGTCTAGCTTTGAAGTTAGCCTGCTGTGAGCAGGAGGTTGAACTAGGTGACCTTCAGCAGCCCCTTAAGACCAAAGTTTTTGTTTGAGTCTGTGATAGTCCCTGAGAACAATAACTCCCCAGAAATAAATGATCTGGATGAGAAAAGCTCTCACTATTTTGTGTTGCACTGATTTAACCTTTGTGAAGAGAGATCAGCAAAATAGCTTTCCAATGTGAGTGTCGCCCCTTCTCAGGGAGTTTTTCAGGGAGTATATGATAAGCAAGTTGAAAAAGCAAGTGGGTGATATATTTGGCATCAATTGATAGTCATCTGGCAGGGTTAGCTGATAATAGATCTGCCTCCATAGTCAAGGCAATAAACCTTTTTTTTTTGTCATGAATGAGAAACAGTAAAAATTAAGAGCAATTGGGAGCAGTACATAGAGTATGAGTAAGATTGCTTTGGCAAAATGTCTTAGGTTTGTCTGAGCCTTCTGTTACAAGAGGCAGTTGAGAAGTAATGTGCTTTGACCCTTCTCAGAAGCAAGGTTAAAGATGTGAGTAATACTCTGGGAACAAATGGAGTACAATATATTTTCTTTCCCTTCCTTCTCAGTATGCCAGTCTTGATAGTGCTGGTTTTTCTGTCATGTTACCTAACATAAGCAACAAATCTAGCTCTCTAATAGCAATCCAGATTGTATCAGTAGATTACCGCTGCTTTCTTTACAATCCTTGAAAGTTACGGCCTAATCGCTTATCCTGTCTACTTTCTGTCTTTTTTAATTGATCTGAATGAGCAGTCAATGTCAGAAAATCTGGTGGGGAACAATAGTATTCCTTTTTCTCTTCTCTTGGCACTGTTTTTAGTGTTAATATGTATAAAGAAAACAGAAGTTGAGTTCATTAGACAACTGTATCTAATGCGAAGTTTTGCATTTTCTCCCTCAGCGCACTGCATCCATATCCCTCTCTATAATTACCTGCTCAATGGCTTCTGTTGTTGATCTTCTCATTAATTTCCTTGATCATCCCCTACTCAGTAATGTCTCTTTTTCTTCCCAAAAAATCAGCATATTTCTGGTTACAGAAAAAGAGCAAAGCTTGTCAGACTAAGGATGCTTCTGCTCAGATGCATTTTCTTTCTGGTGATACTCCCCTACCTCTTGCCTTCAAAACTGAAAACCAGTGTGTCTGACTTCTGGTTATCTTTTTTCCTGAGAACACACACAAAATCCTTCTATAAAGTTTTTGTTAGTTGTGTAAAAGCCTACACAACCACTTCATTGTATTTTGGATTGTCTTTATCTCTTCTCAGATTGACATCTTGAAAATTTTAGTGCTGACAGTTAATCAACTTGCTTGTATTCTGTTTTATTTTTATTATTTTGGGTTTGCTAAGATCAGGTTACTGATAGAAACCTTCTCCATGCAGGGTAGAACAATGGGTAGATGTTGGAGATTAATTGACATTTGAATTATTAACTTACACCTCTTTTAGGAATCAACTAAACTGTAAAAAGTTATCCTTAGATCAGAGGAAAGCTGTGGTCTTATGACCTGATTTGGAGATACAGAATATTATTGCTTCTAATTACCCTCTTTCTTTTAAAAAAAAACAAAACAAAAACCAAAAAACAAACCAAACAAAAAAAAAATCCACCTTTTTCACTGCTGTCTGTATTTCCCCCTTTGTACCCACACCCAGTCTACCAGTACAACTGCATATGTAGTTGCTTTCGGTCTATCAAAATCATCTGTAATTAAGTTGACAGGAACAGGTTAGATGATGACTGTACCTGTAGTTTTGCAAGCAGGCTTCAGGGGGCAGTAGCCTGGGTGGGAGGAGGAATGGGAAAAGATGTTATGAGCCACAGGGGTCTGTAATATCTTATACTTGGCCCAGCTACACTAAGAAGCTTATCTGACTGTAGGCTGTATGTCCACCTGGGGAAACTAGTAGAGGCTAGGTATAGCACTTCCAGTTCCCAGTCTATATATAATTCATGGTTTTCCTGTTTGGATTAGCCATTAGACATTAAAAATGCCTTTTTTTGTTGTTTTGAACACATTATATGTGTGCTTAATCTAGAAAGCAGGTTTTCTAGGTCAACGAATTATTCTAAGAATAAGCATTAGATTTAATTATGATCTGCTTAGTCCTGTACTGTGCAGAGACTGAAGTGTCCGTAGCAGCCTCTTATCTCTTGTGGTATCTGTGCTGGTGTTCTTTCATGTTATAACAGGTTTTCTCTTCAAATTGGAAGTAGAAGAATTTAATAGCTATTATCCCCAGTAGACTACAGCTTTTAAGTCTATTTGGCTCTATGCCAAGTCTTATGCCAAGATCTGGACCTATGCAGGGATTTGAGTTCCTAACTTCCCTCAAACTTCAATACCAGCTGTGAGCATAAATGTTCCTAATGAAATTCAATTTGTGTTCTCTTGGGTCCCGAAAAACTGTCAAAGTGACCGTGTTATAAATGTGTTCAGCTTGGTACAACTCTTGCTTATGGTCAGTCTTTGATGTATGCTTATTTTGAAGGAAGCTATGCAATATTGCCTGTACACAGCATATACATTACATCTGTGAGCAGTAAAGGCTTGGTCTGTTATCTTACAGATATTCTTCCCATAACGGGGTGGGGGGGGGAATGATTAAATATTTTGATCACTGATCTTCCACTGGTCAAGTAGAGACAGGACAGCTCTATTAGAGGGGAAAAGCCTATAAAGAAAAGGTCTAATATTTTAAACAGATTATAGAAGTTGTTTTATTTTTTTTTCCTCTGCTAGAGCCTGAAGCCTGCTTTAATTTGGAGGCTTTTAGCCTTGAGGTCAAGTCATCTTTGCTCTTGCCCAGAACTGCTTCCTCACTAATCCTTTCTTGTATATTACAGAAGGAAGTTTTACTGCTCACCTCAAAGGAATGTGTAGTTGGCATGTCTATAGGGTATCTGTGTTCTATTCCTTGAGCTGTTGTGAGATGCCATTGCTGGAGTCCATAGCTCCAAATTAGTGTAAGGAGTTCTTGCCTCTTTTGGACATAACAACAGCTATTGGAGTCAGTAATTAAAACAATATAAAAATATTTTCCTCTCTACTTTGTTGCTTAAAGGAGAGGGAGATTTATTCCCTTCCCCCTTCTTTCTTTGTATACCAAAATAGCTAGGTGGATGAGCTAAAATACTGGGATTTCTCTTCTTTCATCCACTCAAGCTCTGCTTTTTAAAAGCTCCAGTGGAATACCTAGTTTGGCAGTTGGGATCCAGCTTTGCTTATCATTTGCCATTGTCTAACAGTTAGGATAGAGTTATAAGCTTCCTATTTGTTAATTGATTTCCTTTTGAACTGTTGTCCTATGTTGCAGATGAAACCACTGCTGCCAACCGTAACACTGCCTGAGCAGTAAATGAAACTACTGTATATGTCTAATGCTGTGAGGATTTGTAATTGGTACTTTTTTTTCCCCCAGTAAAACTGTAAGTTGTGAGTGTTTCAGTATGCGGCTTACCACTAGCTGCATGAAATTCTAATTTACACTAAGACAACTTCCTTTCCCGGAAAAATCCTTAGAATGAGCAGTATAGGGACAAAGGAAAAAGTCTTTGGACTATTAAAATGTAAACCCTCAGGCTTGAAAGTAAAAATATATCTATTTCCTCTGAAGCCCTTCACAACAGTGACATTGGGAATCCAATGTGAGGACCTGAGCACCATCCAGACAAATAAAAGGAAATCTGCCAGTTTCCACTGCAGTTTGTTTATTTAACAACTGTGTGCCTGTGAGGAAAGTAATGGTTTATAAGTTCATGTTTTCCAACAAACTTCTGTCTTGGGGATTGGGGGAAAGGTTGATTTGCACTCTTGCCAGAAGAGTCTTTGCCCCACAAATATGATTTTGTCAAATGCGTAGTGCAACTTTCTTGTGTACTATTTATAGTTCTTTTCTCTGTGCTGTGTAATAGTGATTCCATATTCACTCGTGCAATTCTTGTTACAAAAGTACAGAATTCAACAAGCAAGAGTCATCTTAAGGCACTATTTACTTCTGAAAGATTTTGCTCTTTTAAAGAGGAAAAAAAGCTACAAAGACCATGCAAACTGCATGAAGAGCTTGTCTAAAGACCAAATGTAAATATGCAAACTAGTCTTTTAAGATGGTATGTTCCAAGTAATTATGGTGTCTTGAATTGATGTGGTTATAAAGTAATGGAGATGATTATTCAAAAAAGGATTTAGACATAGCTGTAGGATACTTTATGTAAATAAAGGTATTTAAAGCACTTTATATACCACTGAGATATTTTAAGGCAGTAAAGAAAATCAAACCTCCTGTAGAAAATGTTTACTTTTGTACGAGCTAGGCTGCCTGTGGTAGACCAGATGAAGTCACTGCACAAAGCAGTTGTAAAGAGAATCCAGTGGAAAACTTTTTATCCCTGTCATGATGATAGTGAGAGAATAAATATCCTTACGATAAAAGTTGTTGTAGTATGAAAAAGGCTTTGAATTTTTCTCAGGATGGGCAGAAGAAATGGTGCTGTGGAGAGTAGCTGAAAGGTCTAATTCCAGTGAAATTAGGAATGCAGTTATTTCTTCATTTCAGTATTGATGATTATGTGAAAAAAGATAATTACTATTTTAAGGTTTGAAACTTCTTAATCACAGTTTAAAAAGGAGATATATATTTTGCTGAACAGCATGACCTACTAGAACCTAGGAAGCTAAAGTAAGACTGTGTCTGTAATAGGTACTTCAAGTGACTTCAAGTATGGACTGCTGCCGGGTACTTCAAGTGACTTCAAGTATGGACTGCTGCCGGGTACTTCAAGTGACTTCAAGTATGGACTGCTGCCGGGTACTTCAAGTGACTTCAAGTATGGACTGCTGCCAGAATCTTGGCCAAAAGAAGCTTGGGAAAATGGCAAGTATATCTGATGGAGAGAAGGTTGTTTTTTGACTCTGATAGGTGTTCTTTATATTCTGTGTCACTGCTGGTAATATTTGATTAATTTGTTTAGAGCTTTACAAGATTAAGTGTTTACATAATCTCCTTCCATATCATTTGCCTTTCTGGATAATGTAGATAGGAGTACTTCCTTGGAGGGAGAAAAAGGAATTCAAATGTATGGAAAAGTAAAAACAGAACATGCTTTATATCAGCTCTTGTATTGTGCCTGAATATGAAGATACCTGAGGTCTTTAATGATCTGATGGCTTCCCCCCCCCAGTAAGCTAATTACAGATAAATGGGCTTCGGAATTGAACGCTTGGATGATGAAGTTATGAAGTTAAATATAATTGTCAGAGTATCAGAGTAGACATCAGAGCATACTTCTTGCTATTAAAAATAAAAGGTTTTGAATTCAATGGAGCCACAGCTAAAGCCCTCCTCAGTCAAACCTATGTTGTATAACCTACCCTTTCACAGCTTATGTGCCTTTCTTAATAGTTCAAGCAAGCAATTATCCGTAATTATTTTTCTGTCTGAAAACATACCAAAAACCACACCACATCTAAAATAATTGTTGCTAGATTCTTAAAATACATAAAATCTTCAGTAAAAAGAGGATCTTAAGGACTGGGTAATAGTAATGCCCACCTCTTCTCTCTGTAGCTTTGAGCTATTACTGGGATGTGGTTTATGGTTTACTGTAAATATTTTGGTTTTTTACGGTGGAAGGAATTGGGTCATCAGAAGGTGAAATTCGTTAGCAGGCAAGGGATTAGAACTCTGGTCTTAGGAGGTCTGCCTGTTCTTAAACCGTTAAATTCCCATATATCTTACAGCCCTGATGTCTGCCTTTCTGTCATACCCCTCTTGATGTGTGTAAGACTGCTATTTAAAACATTTTTTGAACTTATTTTTCTTCATGTAAGCCATTATGTGATATACTAAGGCAAACTTTTGAATACAGGCAAAATTTAACTTCCATGTTATGATGGATTTTGAAGCTGGGAGGAGGCATCTTAGGTATAGGCATGCAGTCCCATGCACATAGCACACAATCACTTTTGTTTTCTTCCTGCCAGCATGAACATTAGAAACTTATGTATATAATCAAGTAGCCTTAGCCAGTGCTTTTTGGATGCTTCTAGATAGTTATGATCATGTTCATAAATTATGTCACTTGTAGTAAGTTGACTTGGTACCCTATTCGCAAAATAATCCTTGTATTCCTGTGTGGACTTCTTTGTACCTGTCACAGCATCCTATGCTTTTCTATTTCACACAGTAATAGGCAGCTGTAGTAAACCTGTTTTGCACGTATCCTTTGAGCAAGCTATGTTAGTTATCCTTGGTCCAAGGATATGTAAATAGCTCTCTTCTTTCATAAGGAAGAAGTGGGATATTGCTGCTTCCGGAAGTTTTTTTTCTGCTCTCTTTATTTTCTTCTACTGTTAGACCAAAATAGACTTTGGTTAGAGAATAGCTAAAATCTGAACCAATAACTTCCCTTTTTAGCTATTTCAGAATTATGCTACCTCTTACTGTTCTATTCCTTCTGTCAATATTAATTCTTGCTTAATTATACTTTCTTTTTTTACTTATTTGTAGAGTCAGATCTTGGCAGGCACTTCCTGCACATAATTCTAAATGGAATATTGGGGGAGAAGATTGTAACTGTCTAAATGCCACAGAGCTAGAGTGTTTCTAATCCAGAATAAAGTGTGTTCTGGTATAGGTGACCTCTAGAAAATGGAATACTGCTAATTTGGAGCTAACTTCCTCTGACTCATGAAATAAGACTTCTTTTCAAAGAATTGATCTGTACTTCTGTAGTAAAAATTCTTCGGTTACAAGTAGGTATTTTTCTAGCAAGATCATACATGCAGAACCTACCAGTATTTGTGGTTTCTGCAGGCAGGCATTGTCCTGATTTGGCTGATGAAAAGTCATGTGGGTGCTTTATTGTTTTGGCACCTGTTTATTTTTGTGCACCAGGCAGAACATATTGAAATAGTTTTTTGTGTTTCATCATCTTTTCTCCTGATGACTTATTATCTTGTAGGCGATTCCTCTGCTTTAATCATGAACAAGTTGAAGTGTCCACACTGTAATTATGTAGCCAAATACAGAAGAACACTAAAGAGACACTTGCTCATTCACACAGGCGTGAGATCTTTCAGTTGTGACATCTGTGGGAAGCTGTTTACTCGAAGAGAGCATGTAAAGAGACATTCCTTGGTAGGTAACCTCAAGAGTGTGTGTATGCGCATGTACGAGTGGGTTTTTATAGTTGTTTCACATGTTTTGGTAGTTGAGAGAAACACTGTTCTCTGATTTGCCATAATGTAACTTGTTTTATCTTAATCTAATGTATGAAGATAAACATCTCTTTGTGATAACTATACCTCTTATATTCTTAATGGAAAATGCAGTATCAATTAAGACAGTCACTGGAATTCTGATGAGATAATTTCAAGATGATTTTCAAAGTGATGTGATAAAGAGATGCAGTATATGTAAGTATTCTGTAGATAACGAAAGGGAATTTTGGCTTAGTGTTACTGCAATAGAATAGCACATCTTCTTGTTCTATAATGCTGCATCACCATTTTCTGTGAGGACACCCTGTTTAAAAAGCAATTACACAATATCTTGGGGTAGTTCTGAAATACTTATTTCACAACTAGACAAAGCTATAGTATCCTATCTACTTTAAGATTTAGGAAGGAATACAAAAATACTTGAGATGCAGAAAGTAAATGTCCTTCTGACTTGCATTCTACCAATACCATAATCAGCAGGTGAGCTTACCCTGTCCTGTGCATGTTGCATTACTCAGGATTTGACCTGAGTACTGTTTATCTGAGGAACCAGAGAAAGTATTATCTGTCTTGGGTATTTTTCAGGTACTTTGTATCTAGTCTGTAAGGAAATTAAGACTTCCTTATAATATTTACTGTATAAAATCCAAAGTGTGTTTTCAGGGCGTAATAAAAGCAAGATCATGTTGGTGGTGAGAAGGTAATAACATTTTTCCAAGCTGTGATTTTAGAAAACTCATTTTGCAACATGTTTTGCAGATACTCAAAATAGGTTAGTACATGGAACAGGGTAAATTGCACTTTACTTCTCCATTTTGGTAGCTTTCCTCAGTCCTTTGAGAATCAATGGACCACCTTGCTCCCTCTTGAAGGTGTTCCATAAGTCTCCATACCCTCCTTGCAGCTGGCTTTTTGTTCCTCAGTGAGTAGAAAAAGTGGTTGTGAGCTTCCAAGTTTTAATGCAGATGCAGAAAAGAGCTTTTGGTGTAAGGCTTCCTAACTTTCCTTTCTAGCTTGTGCTATCATGAAATGGACTTTCTGTTAGCCAGTAATAATATTAAAAGTAAATAATAACCTGAGTCATATCAGGATATAATTCTAGAAGATATAAATTTAAGACCGCTATAGTAATTTTAAGTATTCCTTAAATTGCTCTACAGATAGGAAAGACATATGTTAGTAGCTCCTACATTTTAGAACCAGCATCTTTCTTATGTTCCACTGGACTTCTCTCATCTTGGATACACATCTTTCCACTCTGCTACTGCTGCCTTTCTTCCTCTTCCCATACCACCTGGTGAAGGCTTAGATGCCTGAAGGGACAGGAGTACCTATGATGTTACCGAGTCTGAAGGACATTTTGTTCTGTAGTGTCTGTAGGTGACTGCAGTGATGGAGGTGGTGATGGTACGGGGCAGCTCTGTGGCTGGGCAGAGGAGGTTAGGTCATTATCACCTTATTGGTGTGATTCTGTGTAACACATCCCAGCAGCTACTCTACTTCTTCCTTTGTGGCTCACCAGAGAAGATAGCAACTGTGGGTGGTAGTCAGTCTACCAGGTAGAGTGGGACTTCAGGTTTCTGTCCTGCAGTATCTGATGAGGTCTTGTAGCTGAAGATTTTTTTTCCTTCAGGAAAGGAGATGAAGTCAGACAGGTTGAAAATAGCTATAGAGTGAGCTCAGCCCAGCCCGGTGTTTTATCTTTTAACTGAAGTGTGCTCTCCCTGATGGAATCAGAACACCTTCCCCCATCGCCGCCATTCAACAGAAACCTCAAACATTCTGCTTTGTGTGAAACACTATCATAACAAGTCTAGAGGCTGAGGAAAACACATGTAGTATCAGCTGTACAGATTATACAGTGGGACTAAGGTAACTATTTGTATCTTGACCTTGTTTGGGTTTGGGTTTTTTCCCTCATCTGGGTGATAATTTCTGTTTTATCTAAAATGGCAACTTTTTCAATGTGACCTCAAATGAGATATTTAAGCACATAGTTGTAATCTGTTATGGGGACCCCCAATAGAAGAAGGAAGCCTTCAACTTAATTTTTTCCAAGATGATAACCATTATACATGGTTGCTGAATTCAGTTACTTGTACAAATAACATACCCCCAAATTAAAAATTAAAATTTATGTTTAGTCAAGTTAGTCAATAGCAGCCTCCTAATTTTACACGCAAGCTCACTCTTACATACAAGACAAAAAATTCTTCAAAGGAACCTGGAAAGATGATGTTGGGTTTGGTTGTGTTGGGAGGGAGCTGTCGTGGAAGAAGGATCTTGCTCTTTGAATTTACAGTTCCAGCTTGTTCTTAATTTTTCTAGGACTTAAAATTGTAAAGGCGATTTTCTAAATGAGTTATGATCCTGTGTGCAATATAAGTGCTTATACTGTTCCCATTGCCTTTCAGAGTCTTGTTCTGTACAGTGAGTAGTCATAAAATTAACACTCACCTATTTACAGAACAGGCAGCTATTCAGCTATCTGCTGAACAGTAAGCAGCTAGTTTGGTTGTGGGCAATAGCTCGTAGTCAGAATGGACCTCTAGTAGTACTTCTCTTTCTCTGAACGGTGTCGGGGCATCCTTCAGAAGAGGTCAAAAAATGAATTTTTGTATTAGTAATTATTATTAGTAGTAGTTCTCTAGTACTATTGCAAATGCAACCTGATACATGCATTTTCAGCTGTTAATATTTCTCTTCCATAGGTGCATAAAAAGGATAAGAAGTATAAATGTATGGTGTGTAAGAAGATTTTCATGCTAGCAGCCAGCGTTGGAATAAGACATGGATCACGACGTTACGGGGTTTGTGTAGACTGTGCAGATAAATCTCAACCTGGAGGGCAAGAGGGAGCAGACCAGGTGCAGGACACAGATTTCCCTAGGGATGAAGAATATGAGGAAAACGAAGTGGGAGAAGGTGATGAGGAGCTTGGTGATGATGTAGAAGAACAGAATGACCAGTCTCGATGGGATGAATCTGGGGAAGTTTGTATGCCTTTAGATGACTGACAGAGCATATGACTTCAGGGTGCCGCAAATGGACACTATATGGATTGACTATTTGAATTTTTGGACTGAAGGCTTGCAAAATATGGTACAGGCTGGGTGGTAGTTATGTTGCTGTGAAAAATGTAGGGTCAAAGCCTTATAGCAAAAAAGGATTATTAATTTTTTTATGATATTTGCACAGGACTGTACAGCATACAACCATTTGGTTGAATTATACAGAGTCCTCACATCTACAGTCAGTTATCAAAAGAAAAATGTATTTTTTATTATTTATAGGATATAGCTACTTGGGTCCTATTCAGACATAGTAGTAACTGTACTTATGTTACACATTCATGTATCTGTTAGCATGAATGAAGAAAATTGCAACTTCTTATGGAAATACAAAGACAGGTTTCCCAAATCCACTCGTACTTTGTCAGTGAACCAGTTAAGCTAATTTGGGCTATTGGCTCTTGTTTCCACAAGCATGTCTTTGCCATACAAACCTTACCTCTCCCGTACTCTGATAGGTGAAAGCCAATAATTTAAATATGCATCAAAGATAATGCCAACACTGTATTGAAATTTGGTTTTAAAACTTTTGGCTCTATGGTGGCAGGTGGTATAGGTGATAAGCACTGGAGAAGTTAATAATGGCATTAATTTAGTGTCTCTTCACAGTTTTGAATTTTCAAGAAGGCTGTTATTGATTCATCAGTTCCAAAATGATCTTGCAGAAGGAATGACCAATAATGAAAATAATAGAATGATGAGAGCATGGGTAACTCTTCTGCCACTTAGTCAGAAGAGATAATCATGCTAAAAGGTATCTGATGTAATAATGTTTCCTCCCTCCTCTAAGGCCCCCCCCTCCTCTCAAACTTTTGATTTCCCTGGTGTATACCTCAGTCCCACACAATAAAAATACAAGGAACGGAGAAAGTGTCATATTAAACAACTTTTTGGTTGATAATTTCTTACTTGTCCAGTTTTTGGCTAGTTTATGTGATGTGAATTGGACACTAGGCTATTGTGCCCATCGTTCGTCATTAAAATGAACACAAACTATTTTTTATTCTTTTGTACTTAATGGGTTGTTGCTAGTGTTTAATATAAACCAATTACATTTAACTTGTTGACTTAATTTGCTGGATTTTTTTTTTTAAAGAAAAACAAAAAGTCCAAAGCAAAATAATGCTCTTTGAGTTGTCTACTTTTCAGGATGATATGCTCCCTACACTCTTTATTTCAAATTTTCTAGGAGGTGTTGAAACTTGAATTTTTGTAGCCATGTGGGTTTTTTCCTAAGCTTGTAATATTGTACCAATGACTTCAGGCCTCTTTCATAGGGAGGGGAGGGCATTACACCTTCATCTTGAACTCCTTTGTGTTGTCTAGCCTAAAGGCAAATGAATTCAGGCAATCATTGGAACAATAAATCTGATGTACTATTATGTCACGAGTAAATATGCAGAGCATTTATCATGACACATAGCTAGGCCAGTGTGACAGTACTGTATAAAAACTAATTGAGGGTCACCATATTTTTCAGCTTTGTTTAATTTTAAAATGAGTATATTTTTTCCTATTTTATATCAGGTAACTAAATTATGCTAGTTGTGTGGATAACTTTGAACTTAATGCTTTGACAGACAGAATCTTAATGGTGCTCCATCTGATCAAAGTTGGTATGTATTTAAAGAGACGAGCTTTACTGTTGTCCTTTACATCAGTAGAACAGTAACATAATGTTAAGACATTGTTTTTGTTGACTGAAGCTGAGATAAGTTTGAATTACAGTTATATGGGAATTAAAATGCTTTTTTTATCATCCACTTGTTTCATTGGTAGTTTCCACAACATTGTAAACCTGACAGATGATTAGTTTTGTGGGGGAGGGGGGGAGGGGGGGGTGCCTTTTTTTACACTGAAGAATACATCTTATTCTCATTGTTCTAGACTGAAATGAGTAATGTGTAATTCTGGTGGGGTCCAAAGTAGAAATTAGTTGGGCAAAGATGATATGAATGAAAAAATATTTTAAACGTTAAAGTAATGTTCTGCTTTGTGAATATGTAAGTATAGCATAAAGATTTTTTCCATCCCATTTATCCCCTTTAAAACCATAGTTTACAATTGGTAGATCTGTCTATATATATAAATATATATATATATCTGAAATTCACCTAAATCTGCTTTATTAGGATACTGCTCACTTAATGCTTAGAAACTGGACCTGGCTCTACATTCTTAATGTATTTTCTTTTTTTTTTGTTGTTTTGTTTTGGTTTTGGTTTTGGTTTTTTTCCTCTAGGTATGAACTTATTCTCTTGGAACTGAATCTTCTTTTACTACTTAAATCATTTATGTATATCTGGTAAATTATGACCAAATTTGTTGTTAGACTGCATACAGTAAATTGAAATATACACTTGGTACACTACAGAATTGTTGTGCTTTTGTTCTGGTTATATTTGGAAAAGCAGGCTTTAATAGAAATTAGTGTTCTTTATAAATAATCAGTTATTATTCACTGACCTTAATATTCTGTTGCATTGTGACAATCATCGATTCCTTGGTATTACTTAACTGCTTGCTTTTAAAGTTGCATGTAATTGCCCTTGGTAGGACTGGAGGGAGAGGGACGACTACTGAAATGTGGTAATAGCTCTTTAGCAAATGGTGTGAAATAGTTTAATGGAGATCCACTGTTCTTGTATTGGGGAACCAAAAGAATTTGTTTGGAAGCTATCTGCAGTCTGGATTTTCTGAGTTGTTTATTCAGAAGTTATTTTAAATACATTATTTGATTGGGGAGCTCTAAATTAATAAAAGTAAATTTCCTAAGAGTTACCATAAAAGGGACAGCTCCAGTTTCTTTACTATTACAAAAAATAGGAAGAGATTTCTGTTTGCCCTAGAAATCATCTTCCCCTTAAGGAAATGCTGGAGCTATGCTGTAGTAACATGGCAGTGAATTTTAGTTTGTCTGGTTTGGGGGGTTTTGTGGGGGGAAGAAGGGGGTGATTCTTTTAAAAAAGAAAACAGACTAAACTGTCTTCCTTATCAAATTAAAAGATACCCAGTGTTTCATTTTGTCTTCTGATGAAATAGTTCCCAAATCAAATGTCTGAGACTTGCTTATTTGGGGCAATGATACACAAGAGTAGTGTTATGAAAAGAATTGTATGTTTCCCCCCATTCTGTGGGGGCTGGTTTGTTTCCTGGTCTCTTCAAGCAGTGGCAGTTATCTTTTAGAAATAAACATACAGAGCAGGGCAGGGAACCATGATGCAGGGTAAAATCAAATCAGTAGGTAAATTCACTTTGATTAGAAGTCCTTGTCAAAGTAGGTGTGATGCAAGGAAGATGGACAATGTAAGATGTGTTTGTCTTATGCCAATGTTACTACAATGCAATAGCAAGCATTTTTCAATTGTAATGTCAGATGCATCTTGCAGGAAAAATGGCTTTTTTTTCAATTGTGTAGAAAACTTTCATAGTTCATTGCTAACAGATCTTCTAGTAAAATCATTTTCTGAAGTGAAACCAGTTTTGAAAGCCAGAAATGATACTTGGTTGTCAACACAATGATGCACCCTAAGAAGTAAGAGTTGAAATTACTGGTCCTCACAGTATACACTGTTACTTGCTGAGACGCATATACTTCTGCAAATGCAGAGTTTTCAGGTACTACTACATGCCCCTTTCTTCTGAAAAGAATAAGAATTATCAGGTGAAGAAAAGTTTGGGACCAGTACACTGGCATGTGGTAGGCTTCTAGTTGTGGGTCACAGCAGTAATGCTGTTAGCAGAAGATGCCGCCTTTGCCTAGCTTTAAGTTGGTAAGACTTTTAATAGGATTTTCTTTAATGAGGCCAATCTCTGTGGTTTGCTTGCTTAAAGTTTTGTTTCACTTGACTTTTCCTGTTCTTGCCACTCAGTAACACAAGTCTCCCACCTAATCTAAAATATTGCTGTAGTCTGCTGACTCCATACAGATCCAGAATTCACTTTGCAAGAACTGTACCTTATTGGCTGTTCCTTTGTACTTTGTTGTATTTAAATGGCCTTGGAAACTAATATGAGAAATGAAAGCAAGATAATTTACACCACCACCAGCCCAAAAAACTTGTTGTGCCAAAAGAAAGTGAGAAAGGAGAAAAATGTTGAATGCAATGTGATAAGAAAAAGGCTTTTGGATTTGAGTTGTTACAGTTCCTCTTGTTTGCTGCTTGAATGTTTCGGACAATTCACTGTATTTCTCTCTAGCACAATTTGGTGACAACCTTCTGATGAAGCAGCTATACAAGGAGCCCAGTTCTGAATTTATTTGGTGTCTCAAGAATGTGGTTCAGGCTCTGCAGAGGTAGTACCACTGAGTAGTTTGCTGTAGATATTTTACCATATACCCTTCTGTTAGCATCCCTCTTCACTATGTAATTGTTATCCATATTTTATTTGATAAATGTTTGCTCCTTAGAACTGAGATTTGCCTTTTATATGTTTTAATAGCACACTACTGTGTTTCACTAAACAATATGGTAAAGGCTAAATATTAACACAATGGATAAAAAGAAATAAGTTGGTTTTCGTATAGTTTCTTTTAACAAACCTGTAATAAAATAAGTCTTTTGTAATAAAGAAAATACAGGTTTGAAATCCAGGGGGAGGGACATTGCTGAGCTGAACCCTTTGAGATGTTGAAGATCCCACATATAATTCACTGTGGCTTTTTAAAATACTTTTATGTGAAAAAAGGTAAAAATATACTAGAAGGATCCTATGACTTTAAACTGGAAAATAAAATTGGCTTAAGTACTTTGTATGTAACATTGTTGCAATCTGAAGCAAATGTTTAAAATAAGCTATATATAATGTTTTGCTTACCTGAATTGATTTGAATTAGCCACTTCAGAATACAGACATAAGTAATTTCTCACTAACATACTGATATGTAAACATAATTTCAAGACTTCTAATACTATGTGCACCAGTCTCTAAGTTACCATGCTGCAAATAAATTTAAAAAATAACTATTTCATTCTATCTATTTTTATCTGTGCCCTGCATCCTCACCCTCCACAAGTAGATGGAGAGATTTCTTTGGATGGATAAGTGTTAACATACAATCATTTGCTGCAAAGGACTTAACTTCTGCTTCTGATATAGAATAGAACTTACAGAAAATAGAATTTAATTTAAGGTTGTATATTAAACTTTGCTTATAAGAAGGCAGATCACTTTAAGATAACTAGTTTCCAAAAACCAGCAGCCCAGACAAGGTGTGTATACCTACAACTGGATTTTAGACAAACTTCAGCACAATGTTGAGCAGATTACTTAAGGGATACTTTAGACACAGTCTAAAGATACTAGAAGAAGGCTTGGATCCCCTCAGAAATGCAGTTGTACTGTGTGCACCCAAAACCTTTGCCTTGATGTTTTGTTCCCTCTCTTCAGCCCCACCAACCTGAGATATTTGGAAAAAGTGCTTTCACCTGGGTTTCTCAAAAGCTTCTTGACTGAATAATGCTGGATGTGTGTTTGAGCTGATCCTTTGGCTTCTGTTATCTTCCTAAATGAGAGTTATTTTTGGTAGGTTATGCACAAGTGGGTTCCTTCAGTTAAAAAATGATCAGCCCTTTGTCAGCTCTTTCAAGGATTTGGAAACTTCAAAATTTTCTGTTTGCCTCAGAGAAAATTTTAGGTTTTGTATCCTGGATAGGCAAGTCTGCTTGTATGTCTTGACTTGGATACTAGGGCTTTGTGAAGACTAAGGCCTTTTACTGCTGACTATCTCTGCACAGCTTTCTGATACGTAGGTAAAGCACATAAGCAAATTGTCTTGTGGGGGGCAATAGCTCTGGTTTTGGGAGAGCCTGGAAAATAGCTTGTAAGCCGTTGAAAGAACTTCTGCATTACTTTTAAAATCATCTGAATGGTGTTTCTCAGAGAATTATTTCAAGACTTGAATATATTTTCAGCTCGTTAATTAAGTGCTATATAGTAATGTGATGTTTTCTTGTTAAATTTATGTAAACTATTCTGTTTTGTCTAAGTACATTAGGAAAAGAGCTTCAGATTCCGCAGAATAGTGTTAACTTTGTAGCTAGAAAGGAGCAGCAGGAAAAGAAATAAGTTTCTTAAAATTCAGCAAGTTCAATGTAATTAGATAAGAATTAACACTGGGACAGGAAACAGTTGTAGCTGAACTACAGAGTTTGTAGGAGGGTCATGAAAAAAAGCTAATGCTGAATGAAATAGTCTAGCAGCATTCTTCATGGACCTGAAGTCTAGATGCATTCATCAAGGACAGGAAAAGATGCTTATCTTTGCAGCATGGTTGAGTTGATATTGCTGTAGAACCCTTAACTCTTGAAATGCTGACCTTTAAAGGATAGATCTAACATGAAACTTTTAAGCTCTCAACCTCTTTCTAGCCCTTTAACTTGAAAATGCTTACAAGATTAACTCTTAAGAGATACCAGACTTACGCTGAGAAGGAGCCCAGATTGTTTTCAAATCAAATGAAGAGGGGTTTTTTTGAGCATATTAAGTGATTATACCACTTCAGTGCATTTATTTCCCAAATTCATAGAGCAGAGGCACAGTACTTGTTCAGTTCATTCAGAGATTGTATTGATACTGAATGCCAAACTGTCAACTTGATAGGAAATGGTAACTGCATCCCACTCCTATTAACTCTTACAATGCCTTGAGCTTGGAAGGGTTGCTTTTATCAGTCAGTGTGTGCTGCATTCTTCCATGATACTGTCTCCCTAGGTGACATCTTGTTCAAACAATCCTTAAGTTCTGCCTTCTGGGTGTAGACTGCAAAATGTTATCAGTGAAGAAGTGTCACAAAATAAATCCTACCTGGGAATATTTTCTTGTGTTTCTCATGGCTGAAATGTAGGAAGTACATTTCTGAAGCGCTGCTTTAATTGAAAGATCCTTTTACTTTAAGTAACTATTTTTCTGAAGGAATGCTGATTTGGTGAGTGACCTGCATGTGCTCTTTGAACGTTGTCATACTATCTTTCTGCAAATTATTTGCTGCATTCACTTGAAAAATCAGACTACTGAGGTCATAGGATATAATATTAATATATCGATGCATTTTTGTCATCAAAAACCGAGGTAATTGGAAAAGAGGGGGGAGTGGGAAGGTTTATCTTTAACCTCTGAGTAATTGGAATTTAGGAAGATGCTTGCTTTTAAACCTTACTGAGGCATGATGTGCCGAGATGTTTATAAACTGCATGGGATATATAATATTACTGTTGCTAAGTTTGCAAAAATTACTATTGCCCTGTTTAATTATATTTTTCAAAACTATTGGAGTTGTAATCTCAGTCATCTTTACTGTCATACCTCTAATATAATTTACAACTTTAGAGGATCTACTCACTTTCTGGAAACAGCAAGATATGAATACTGTTCACAAAGAAGTTGTCAATAACTTTCTCTTGAAAGGTATTATTCTGCCCTGGATTCCTCCTTGAATAATGGTTTTTATTGTCTGGAAGATGTGGAAAGGGGCATGGTGCCCACTGTACACTCGCAGGGAAAAAAATGTTAATCTGCAAAAAAGGCACATATATATATATTCTGGAAGCAGACTTTTCCCTTGGAATTTCTTGTACTTTCCTTTGAAGCATTTTAGTTTTGAAACCTGAACAGTAGTGTAAAGACACCACTAGTCAGTCTGAACTGGTGTGGTAATTTGGTGGTATACACCATTTACGTTAATAAAAATATGATCTCATAGTAGTGCTGCACAGGTCTTAACTGCAGTTGTTACTATTTGCACTACTTTAATAAGGTAGCTATCGAAGTGGTGTAGTTTGATACAGGGCTTTTTAAAAGCCCTTTTGCTGTCCATTTGTGCGGTGTCCTGCTGGGTAATCTCAGGGAGGTTTTGTCCCATATATGTCTCTCCCCAGTAATATCTTTTTCCTTTTGCTAGATACTTCATAAAGCTCTCCTGAAGTAGTGAGAAAAGTGCTATTCAAGAGCCTAAGTATTGAAGTACCTGTGTAAATCTGTAGTGTTTAATGAGAATTATTGGAAGTTCCTCCTCTTTGATGTACGTTTAGAAAAGAATCTAAAACTGAATGTGGTTTTTTAAGTTACCACATCAAATGATTTAACTTTAGAGTATATTCATTGTGATGGATGATGACTCATTTCTTTATCATCACAGGCTAAAATCTCAAACAACTGTCTCTAAGAAACACTTTTACCTGTTTATCTTGCACCAGATACTCTTTTGTTCTCTTCACAGGCTGGAATGCTTCAACTGAGCTCATAATTATCTTTTCTCTACTTCTGTTAGCTGGCTCTGAAGTGATTGTCCCTCTAGATCCACGGACTTCCTTCCTTGCTGGAGACATAAAAACTCTGGAAAGGAGTTCTGTAGGAAGAACCCCAGTGGAGTTAGGGAGACCTGGGTCTGCTCAACGTGAGCTGATAGTTGCAAAACACACTTGATTTTTCTCAATTTGATCATAATAATTAAGAATTAAACAATGGAAAAAGAATCATGACATTATTTAACATAAGTATCTTCTGCTGGGCTGGAGGGGTGGGGTTTGTGGTGCTGCCTTGCTTTTACCGATGTTAATGAGGATGATTGGCTTTCCCCACACCTACTGAAGGTAGAACAGTTACAGTAAATATTTAAAGTGAATGCATCATGGATATCGGCCAAACAACTATGACTGTAAGTTGCTTGCAAATTTGGTGTATCCTGAAGATTGCTAGCATGCTAGAATACTTAAATTATTTGTAAGCAAAAAACCAATAGCTTTTAATTTTGGATATGATGCCACTCGTTTTAAAACACCTTAGGTGAAGTATCTTAAAATGTAGTTCAGGGTTTTTTATGTAACCAGTGTTTGGAACTATATTGCACTAACTAAATTACTGCAAGTCATTTGTATTTCTGTAACTTGATAGCGGGCTCTCAAAGCAACTTGTTTAATATCAGCAAGTAACCACCTGATTGCTGACCCCTGACTGCCAGTCAGTTCTCTCATGAAGAATGGCAGGCAACAACTGAAAATATCATAGGAGTGGGAATCCTCAGGTTTGGCACAGCAGGGAGAAGGACCCCTGCTTTTAAGAATTCCTTTCACAGTAAAACTGCATGGAATTAGATTTATGTACTTTGGAAGGCGGAAGGACTGAGTCAGCCCTGTTGGAATTTGAACTTTTGTGCTAGGGCACTTAGATATTTCAAGTCTGAGCTTACACCGCATCCCTTTTAACAGTGTATAGGAGCTTTGTTAGTATGTTGTAGCGTTAAGTCTGCAACCTGTTGTTGCCATATGAAGGTCAGATTTTGTTTCAAAAACTGACTTAAATTCCTAACTCAACATTCAATTTTATTTTTTTTTTAAAGCTGCTTCCACCTGAGCATTTGAGAATCCACTATTTGACACCCTGTGTGTAGTCAGTATTTAATGCAGGCTTTGTGTTTTGTGTGCAGTTGTTACTTCAGATAAGCTAGCTTGAGCTCACGTTGCCTTCCTTTGTTCCTGTAGGGAGGCTGGCTCAGAATTCCACTTTGAAATGCAGCTGCTCCTTACTTCCCTCAGCTGCTTTTCCTGTACCAAATCAAACGTCAAACTCATACCATATTTAGCGTATTTGGTAAGCGCATAGTTTGAAAGTCGGTATTTTTTATAGTCTATATAACTTCTTTAAAAAAAAAAAAAAAAGCTGAGCAGTGTTTTTCAGGTGCTTAAAATAAAGGTTGTTCCTGAATGTTTGGCATCATCTATGTTCAGGATGGCCAAAGCAATATCTTATTAATGTATTTAATATTAATGTAATATCAACTTTGCCTCTAAAGCAATCTCTGGTGGTTCTATGCCAAAGTGTGTGCCTTCAGGCACAACTGTAATTATGAATAAAACATGGTACAGAATGCAGTTGCACTAAAGAAGTGCAGCAGATCTATTCGGCAAGTAAAGTGGAAGAAATCAAGGTATCGCTAAAGCTCAAGCTACCAGGGCACAAACATTGCCAGCCAGCCTTGTGGTATGGAAGGCTTTTCTGAAAGCTTGATCATGTCCTTCTTGTTTGCTCTCTGCCAAGAAGCAATGTTTTTCCTTTTTAGTGCGTGGTTTTCTCCTTAGCATCGTCTCTGAGGGTCAACATTCAAGTATATCAGGTGTACCAATTTCTCTCCAGGGAGAGGGTTATTCTTCTGAGCTTGCTGTTATTTAATATGCACCCTTCTTTAAATGGTGTGGGGAAGAGTATGACAGTTGTTGAGGCTTCAGATATTTAGTAAACTCTGTCATGAGAGGTGGTGTTTGTTCAGCTTTTCAAGTTTGATATTGAGCTCTCTGATACCTTTTAATAGCGATCACATGGTATGGAGGTGATAGGGATGACGAGGTCAATATTGACTGATTTTTGTGAAGTTTGTACTACTATTCCTTCTTGTCAGTTTTAGCAGAGTTGGTGACTGATGCGATTGATTCATTGGTATCCTGTATCTTCTGCTGTTATCAGCTAAAAAGCAAGGGGTGGGGCTTCAATTTCTGATTAAATCCCTTTTTGTGATGTTTTCCAGCTAAGGTGCCAGTGCTAATAAGCTACTTTACTCTTAAGCTTTATCACTTGGCTACCACTGTTGTTAAATCTAAGTAAAGTACAAATCAGCCTTGTCAGATCATTACAATTTAAAAGAAATAATGAGGGAATTGGCATGGATGCTATAAAACGGACAACTCTGCTGTTACTCAGGTCTAGCTTGTTTAGAATTTACTGTACTCGGACACCTCTTTTTCAGAATAATAAAAATTATTTTCTGAGAAACTTATCCATGCCCAGTTTCTCACATACTTACAACTGATCATTTTGTTTTCCAGCAAACTATAAAACAATTACAACCACTTTTTCTATTCCTCCTCTCCCACCCCTTTATTCCCCCCGCCACTTAGGCTGAATGAACTTCCTTTAAAAGAGGACTCTTGTCAAGTTGCCTTCTGGCTTGCAGTACTTGAGACTGTAAAAGACAGGTTTCTTTTGTTTGGTGTCCGCAATCTTTTGCCATTTTGTTCTGTAGACATTTTTCATCGGTGTGAAGTTCTTTTTCTTTGAGCTGTTTTCTGAGGATTTTTGGCTCCCTTGCTAAATATATAAACTTAATTATAAACTTGAATAATGTATTGTTCTGAAATACTGCATGAATCACACTCTCATTAAACTTTAAAACTTTCACATTTGGTTCCAATTTTTTCACCTTGCAGAAGGGAAGTGCAATTTATTACTCTGCTCAGTTTAAAAAAAAAAAAAAACACCCTACCAAAAAACCCACTGTAGGGTTGGGCATTTTTGCTAGTATTCTTAAATCTTGGGCCGTATCTGCACATTAATAAAACCCAAAGGGAAGACGAAGCAAAGGTGATTTAGTTTTCCAGGTGTCTTTTTTGTCACTGAATAAAAGGTGATCCTCTGAGACTGGTGCTGGGAAAAACAATGAAGATCCTCCATACACCTCTTATTAGAATGAGTTCACACTGCACACAACGCTCATCTTTGCATTGCTACGTGCTGTTTCTGGGCTGATGAGAGACCAAAAGACGTGAACTACCCTGTATCTCTTGCAGAGTCAAGGTGCAGACATTTCAACTTAAGTCCATGTTTGGATAAAGAAAAGGCATCACTTTCCAGTACAATCAGTCAAAAACGGAAGTAAATGCATCCAAGTCAGTGAGTTAGGTTGGATCAGAAAGTCACTTTTGAAGCAGAACTCTCAATCATCCCCCACTTACCCAGCTTCAGTTTATGTTGCAGGGGGTTCTGAACACTGACTGAATTCCTTTTGGATGAAACTAAACTTGAAGACACACTTCAGGAGCGCTCCTGATATGCTTCAACCATGAATACCTCACTGTCCGTAGGACCAAATTAGAGCTGATTCAAAGGAAAATGTGCTTGAAATGTGTATAGTCTGGACAACTGTTTACAGATCTGCTTTTGTGGAGTCACGGAACTTAGCCAAATGGGCCCAAATCCGTGTTGCCCTAGAGCTGTGCTGCTTTTGCTTGCATCAACTCTACCAAAGATGAAAATGATGACACAGAATTTAACTTCCAAAGTAGTTGCTGAAAAAAGTGATTTGCAAACCATGATAATTACTGGCAGTTTTTCCTACCCAAGTTCTTTAGCAGTGTGATCTGGCACAGCCTGGGAGCTAGAGTATTCCTCTTCCTGCTGATGAAGCAGTACTTGCAGTCTTGCACGTTCTTACTTACTTTCTTTGTATTGCTTCAGTATCCTGCTGTTGCTTAATTTTTTTGATGAAGCTGAAACCAACACAATTTCTTGACATTTTAAAATCTTTAAGTTCCTTTTTAGAACTGTTCTTCTGGTGCAGTATAGTGTCTTTACTGGAAGCAGTGACAGTGCTGACAGCAGGATTATTTCTCTAAGTTGTGGATGTGATTATTGCAAGCTTTTTCTAACATGGTAGAGGGGAAAAACTGGCAACCACTGTCCTAGAGCTTTCCAGGTGCAGGAAAGGCTGTTGTTGCAGGGGTGTTGTGGTGCTTCTGCTCTCACAGGGACTCCCAATAGTCCTCTGAAAAACATTAGGGATAAAATTATTTGCTTATGAAATCTGTTTGCTGAGCATCTTGCTGAAGAAGGCAAAGCTGTCTAGGCAATGGCTATCACCACAGTGGAAATACTTAACCATTTTCCATTGCTGTATGTTCAATACTTCTTGAAATTGTGCTGACTGAACATGGGACCAAATCATGATACTTTCTTATGCCCTGCTATTCATAATTTTGGTAGAGAGCACAGCTTTGTTTTTTCCATCTGCCAGCGGTGCAAGCAGTGTCCAGGTGAGATGTGCACACACAAGGAGCTGTCTGGTGTGACTCAAGTGCCTGCTTTGCTGATTATCACAGACCAGTTTGGGGACAGTGGACAGAAACAATTGTAAAGTAAGTTGAGGGCACAGAACTAAAGTTGACTAAACTCAGTGGCTTTTTAGGCCCCTACATTTGATTGAACCTGCCTAGAATCCAATTTTTTTTTTTTTTAATCTCTTGAAGAAAAGCTAAGTAACCATTGGCTTTTATATCCTTTCCCTTGGAAAAAGTACCATTTCTCAAGCCAAGCCATTTTCCTTCCTATTCAGGGAGTTGCAAGGTTGGGTCCTAGAAAGGGTAACAAACTACTTAAGGTATTTTGATAAATGTCACCTAACACAAGGGATTGTATTTATACACTGCAAAACTTGGTCAGAAACCTTCTACTGTCCATCTTTCTATCACATTAAGTGCTCACAATAACACTGATTGTAATCTTCAGTCTGATTAAATCTTGATCACATTTGTAAAAGTTACATTTTGACATGCAATTATTAATGTTTATGAAGCATGTTGAGAGTGAAAAATACAGATGACTGGTAATATGAGAAAATAAGCTATACTTGATTTTTCTTGTGCCCAGTTGCTTAAAATGCAATTGTGTGTGCTCAAAACAAGGGTTAGCTTGGAAACCAGCCTTTTAATTATTCTAGGGTTCACAAAAATCACTAATCAAACTTTGATCATGCAAAGTGGGAAACTTCATCAGCCAGGTTTTATAAACATACTTCAAACGTGTGGCAACAAATTAGGCACGTCCCAGAGATCACGCTGATTGTACTGTGATAATGCAAAGCAGGCAGCAATCATACTGACCTTACAGAGGGTGGAACACCTACAGCTGTAGGAAGCAAGTTGGTATCTTTTGTCAGGCCAGTGGAGTGGGTTTGGGTGGGAGGAGGAAGGAGGAGGGGGAAAGGGACACCTTTGGGGCTCAGGATTCAGAACAGATGAAGTCTGAGTTTGTTCCTACCTGCACAGTATCAGTGGGTGTAATTTAAAAATAACCTCTGCCTACAGCTGTCTCTTTTTCTTTTTAACAGCTGTTTGTGATACATCACAAAGTGCTTCAGTCAGGGTACTGATGAGGTATCCCTCCCCCCCCCCCCCCCCAGCTGATGTGGCCCATCTGTTAGTTTTGACTGAATGTGGCAAACAGATGTTGAATTAATTGTGGAAGAGTGTCTGTTATGCACCAGGGTCACAAGTCTTTGCCCTCCAAAAGATGCTGGGCTAAGGTTGAACTCAGATTAAACAGGGCAACCAATATTTTTGTTTCTTGGCAATGGACCTGCTGTGAATCCAGGAGATGAATTTCAGTCCTGTATTTGACGGGCGCAGTTAGTGAGGGTCCTGCTGCCGATAGGTTTTTAGCTCAGGGAAGAGAGGTCTGGGGTTTTTTTAGGAACCCAGAACCTGTGTCATAGCCCCTGCACCCCAGCCTGCTCCAGCAAGGCATGCCCAGTTAAGCCTTGGTGGCCTGGTGTAGTTATACGTCTCTGGATGTGACAGAGGTGGGGTTTTGTGCCTGCACGGAAAAGCATTTTAGCTGTCATCATCTTTTTGAACCTATAGAACTTATCTGTGATTCCCATGTAAACCAGTGAGAGGTGGCCGTCACTGTGAGGCACTGATAGCCAGGAGCAGCACGTACAAAGAGATGTTCTGAGAACAACCACCTTGATCTTTACCTGTTTCCCTTCATAATGGAATTGTTACACTTAAACCTAAGTGGGTTTTAATATTCCCATGAGATTTTGCAACAACTCTGTCCAAATTATATTAATTAGATATGCCTTGTCCACTCATCCCTTAATTATATGCCGCTTCTAGTTTATCTGGTCATGTACAATCTTATACAGATTTACTACTCTTATCAGTTACTCCTGACAATTAACAAATCCAAAGCAAATATTTCATTCTGGATCATTCATTTCAACTTCTTAAAATGCTGGTTCTTTGATTTGAAGAAGCTTAATCAAATGTTTCCTGAAGTTTTGGCTTCAGTTTATAGGCCCTGATTTTTCAAAGCACTTGAGTGTAGGTTTTATCTTAAGTGTCTTCAAAAATCCAAGTCTTAATTTATGTAAGTATCTAGGGACCTGATCCAGCGATACCGATCACTGAGTACGCAAAGATATTGTTCAGAAGAAATTTAGTGCATAGACTTGAATGCTGAACTCCTGTTGAAATATTTACTACCTCAAGTAATCTAGAGTTTTGGAGATTGCTTGACAGTCTTGAGAGTTTGCAAAGGCTTTAATACGATACAAAAAAAAAATTCTAGGCAAAAACATAGTTATGGGAATCAGTCAAAGGATGCAGTGAAAACCTTTGCTCTCCAAATGCTTTCTAAGTAGGCTGGCTGGTAGACCTCAGATTAAGGATCCTATTTCCAATTCATAAAAATCCATGAAAATTAATTTAGGAAAGATGGTAAAGAGATTATATTACTTCATGTTTTTAAAAGATGGGTGCTGTGTTCTTTTTTTTTTTTTTCTTTGATAGTCACTAGTTTTGTGTAGTTCTTGCTGATACTCTCTTTGTGAAATCTCTTGAGTGGAAATATCAACCACCTTCAGCTGTGTAACGTCTTCCATTAATAACAGCTTTCCTGTCATTTGCATTTGTGTGAAATAGTCATCCAGATAGCTGTTGCATAGATTTTAATCTGTGTTCTTAAGATTGGCACAAAGAATTCTCAAATTTAATTTTTATTAAATTGCTATATTGAATAGTGCTTTGGAAAATGAGAGGGAGGGGAAGAAAAACACACAGTATTTTCAGTTAAATTAGAATGTGTCAAAGAACGTTAGAGAGCCTTCTTTTTAAGTCATTTTTAAGAGTGAATTTTAATTGAACAATTAGTTCTTTTTCAGGGATAAATATCTTCCTGAAATCCCACTCTATTCCCTTTCAAGCATCTCCCCAGAACCCATTTGTTTTAGATCCTTGTCAAGAAGTAAAGTAGGCACATTAGATTTAATTTGCAGGAATCTGCATGGACCCAGTTCTATGTGTTGAAATGAAGTAGCAGCAAGACTCAGTTCTTTGTCCTTCACCCTGTTGAATAAATGACCTTGGTGAAATTACAGAAAAGTCCATTTATCTTTTGTCTACTTTCCCACCAAATGCTGCTATTGATTTTAAAGCTACCTATGTTGTTGAATCACACTATTGTGGTCCTCTATTCAGTGTCGTCCTGTACTCTGCAGTCCCTGAGCTGCTATTGCTTTCAGGGAAGTACGGTGTATGCCGTGTTGCTCTTGCGCTCGTATCTATGCAGCTGCCTTTGGTCGCTGTTGGAGTGCGTGACGCTAGGGAAGATCCGTATCTTCAGTCTGAGCCAGTGTGGCAGGCCTTTCCCTTACAGGGCCCAGCGTGATTTTGAACTTTCATCTTGTGCTAGACTGTTTTAAAATAGTTTCATCTCCCTGTACCTAATTCTCTTACTTAATATGCACATTCATATTAATAAAAATGATCCTCTGATAAATAAAATGCCTTTGTGACAGGCCCAGGTAAGTGCTGTCTGCAGAATGTGGTTTAAATCCTTGACAGACTTTGCAGACACTTTCACATAGTTTGATTTTTCTCTCCCTAAATCTTATCATGGTTGTCATTCTTTCCAAGTTTTAGCTGGACGTTATTTATTTCTGACTGCTGCCACTGAGATGGAAACGAAGAATAAAAATTCCATGTGTTTCTCCAAGTTGTGCCGCCAGGAGAGGCATCAAAGCTTCCTTGTGGAAAGAGGCCAGGCTTCTTAACAAACAGTAAACTGAAGTAAAATGAACAAAGAGAAAGCATGCAGGCAACATTTTTAATTAAAGGAAAAAGAACCTAATTGCATGTTCTAGGAAGACTGAAACAGTCAAATTTCATTAGAATAGGGGAATGTAGCTGCTAGTCTTAATTTACAATGATGTATATGAAACACGTGCAATCTCTACCCTTAACACAGGCATGCTTTTCCACCCAAAGGCATATGCAAGATTTATGTCGGCACTAGATTGCATCTCACCTTGACTGTCTATGTTCACCTCATCCATTTCACACATCTGCTTTAGAACAACATGAACTTAACCCAGGAGGTGCTTATGCTTTCTAATGATTATAAAAGAAACCCCTTTCCCATGAAGGGAGCTAGGGCTCAATCCAGCTGCCCAATTTCAAATGGTTTAGGGTATCTCACTTGGCCTTCAGCTGCTGGTCAGAAAGCATGTGGGTGACTTGCAGATCCTGCATAGTATCTGTCAGTCCCATATGGATGTTTTGAAGAACTGAAGTACTGAACTGATTCCATAGGATGGAGTTTGGTTTGATGCCAAGAAACCAATGCAGGCATCTACACGTGAGGTACGTGTCCATTAGAGTCAGTGGAGAGCTAGTCACTACACTGGCTGCATTGGAAGCCCAGCTCAGATGTAGACTAAAAAGCCACTTAGCAGACAAGCTATTGAGAGTCTGTTTTAGGGTAAACAATCATCCTAGAGACCCCATTGTGCCTATTTAGACAGGTAGACAACTGAATTTAGGTGTCTTGAGCTGGAGCTAAAGCTCGCCTTGTGTTTGGTTAGAAAACAATTTCACTTGATGCATCTGTTGCTTTCTGAAAGTTCATGAGGCAAAAAAGCAGAGGGGCTGAAAGCTAAAAGAGAGCCCTAGCCAAGACTCCTAGCAATGTCAGGTGTGCAACCTTGAGAAAGGCCTGTGCTGGTATGTACAGTGATGCTCCCTCCTGTTCTCTCTTGAGGGAAACAGCATTTGTTAAGTATGCAGAGATGCATGGAAGAGCCAATTGACAGTTGTCTTCCTCAACCCAGAGGACTCCAGGTTTTTGTTAGTTACTTGGGCCAAAAAGTAAGACTTATCTATCCTTTATTCGTCATTTCACAAAACACTGTGGTATAGCAACTTTCACGTGTGTATGAGTCAGCCATGGCAAAGAGCACCACAGAAAGTCACGCAGCGCTGCGCCTGCCAAGGAAATCCTCAGATTGGAATCCAATTCTTTAGATCGGAATTTCTTTAGAAGTGGCTGCTGCTTATGACTAGATTCTTAACACCGTAATGTGCGGAAAATATCAGAATATCTATTGTGGGAGAAGCTGTGTTATTCACCTTTGATAGATTCATAGAGTATAATAATTAAAGGGAGTCATGAGTTAAGCAAAAGCTCAGCAAAGCAAACTGGTGCTGACATACACAGATAATGTCAGCTGATAGCTGGTTGGCATTATGAATCGGTTTATAATTAGGTAATTAAAGCAAGTCCGTACAAACTTTAACTTTCAGGAAACTATAAAAGTACATGTAGCTGTAAAATTATATTTAGCCATTAATTTCTTGTAAAGTCTGTCATACCTGCTCATAAAATGCTGAATAGAGAAGCTTACGCATGCACAGTCTCATGCATTTCTTCTAGAAAGTGCGCTTGTAGCAGCACAGTCCTAGAATACCGAATTACAACTGTAAAAACATATATAATTTTTTGCTCTTCATTCCTTTTCAAGCTGAAGTTGTTATTACAGCTTCCGTCTTTTAAAGGCAGGAAGGCATTCAAGGCCCACCAGAAGGTAGTCCTGCTGACTTAGCCAAGACCATGCAAAAATGTCTGGTTTTTTTATACAGGATCTCTAGACTGAGAACTAAAACTGTTGGTTACTGGGATTTGGATTTCCTCCTGAGTTTCATTTCTGTCCCATTGCCAGAAAACAAATCCTAGGACTTCACAGGGAAAACAGATGTTAGTGCGTATTGAGGCCTGAACTATTACATGGTCTTTCTTTTGGATCTTGTAGATCCAAGTAAGTGTTGTACACAATACACAGATATCTCATGACAGACAGGGAGGAGCTGATGATGAATGAAGGCACACCAGCAGATTCACAGTAAGAAAAAAAATCAGAATACAAGCCTACAGAACAGATTTAATTCTAGGGTATTTAGTTTAACTCTCTGTTGCACTTGGAAGTCAACGAGATTTTGTACCTGTAGCCTGAGTATGGATTTTGGTTCTGTATATGTGAATGTCCAATTATCTGTCCAGAGGATCCAGGGTCTTTACGCAAGCTAACTTGCTAAAAACACACTGCATTTTTTCCAGGGACTAATAATGGAAGATTCTTTGCACACTTTTAGTTTCATTTGACTAATATTTTTGCAGAATCAGGCCCTGCAAGGTATATACAACAGACAATAGGCTGCTACAAACATCTTTTGCCTTGGGTATTTTCTCCTAATGTTGAATAAACTACATAGAGGACTTTATATAAAACTAAAATGGATTAAAACCAATAGATATATCACGGATGTAGAATTGGCTGATATGAAAGTTCCTCAGTTTTGAGTTGGGTTTTTGGGGGGGGGGAACACTGTTTTTGAACAGTTCATACTGCAACAGTAAGTCCCTTTCACAAAAATGTAGGTTACCCTAACTTCAAACTCAAGGTATCTTATGCAACATGGTTTGGTTTTGGTTTGGGGTTTTTTTTGTAGAAGTGCTTAGCTATCTGATACATCTTTGATCATAATGCATTTGACTCCCCACAACAGTAAAAATTGTAGAATTTCTAAGGACATGTTCATAACTAACCTAAATTGAACTTATCCAGTATGCAGCTGCTAACATTATAAAAAATTGTGATACAGTAGAATAAGACAAAATAGATAGGATACACAGGCAAACTGAATGCTGCCAATATCAATTGCTTTGCATCTTACTTTACACAAGCAATTTCCCTTCACTTGGAAAATCCTTCTGACAATTAAATGAACCTTAAGGTGCTTTGGGGGCTGGCACAATTTTACTTCCTTTGTTTTTCTCATACTTTATTTATGACCTGCCAAGTGCTTGTAAAAGAAAAGCAAGGGCTTTCTCTCTCGGCATTTCACAATGCTTTGATTATTGGAGCAAAGCTTGAAACTCGCTAGCACACTTTTCTAAGTTTTAGCTAGAGTACCATAAAAGGCAATATAAACTGAAATATCGGTATCTGAAATGCTGGTGTCTTCTTTTCCTAATTGTGTTGTTATAAAGATGTATCAACAGTGATACAGGGCTGCAGCAGTCTCCCAATCTGGATGAAGGGCTCGACTTTCCTAGTGCATGTGTTAACCATGCGCATGAAAGTACACGTATTGATTGGGGCTTCCTATGTAAAATTTTTTAAAAAACGCTGGTCATATTAGTTCCACCACAAACTCCATCAGAGCTTCAGTTTCAATTTTATAATTTATTTTCTAAATTAGACAGTACAACAGTGAGTTTAAAATAGTCTGCCACTTGTGTGCACCGCTATTGTCTGCTAATGGTCTTGTCTCCATCCCAAAGGACATGTATTCTGCAGATGAGTTAAAAATCTGCTTTTGAAGAAGGCTTAAAGGCTTAAACTTTATAAAAGGCAATTGTCTTCTGTCAAAATGAGATGTGAACAGATTTAGAAAGCAGTGGTATTATAGGCAAGAGAAGTCAGAAATTAGCCTGAACACTGATATCTTGACACTTCAGCTTTTAGGTAGCCAGAACTGGAATCGTTGGCTTATCAGCTTCTGTTTTCCAACTGTAGAGTAGATGTGCTATAACTGCTGGAAGGGAAAAACTTGCGGTTTGTGATGTACGTTGACATTGGTACTAGTAGTATGTTCTACAGAAAAAATACCAAACTCTTACAGCAAGGGATTAAAAAGTGCTTCTGGAGACCTAAGTCCTTACCCGTGTCGCAGTGAAACAACTGGTAATCTTTTGAGCTTTCCCATCTAGAGCCACAATGCAGTTCAGCACAATAGACCTAGTCCAGGCATAAGCAAGGTCAGGTTAGCAATCCGGAGCCTCCCAGCTCTAATCCTAGCTCTGACACAAACTGCCCAACCTATGCTAAGGGACTTTGAGATGGCAGATGAGTTCTCTTGAATCACACGAAGGTGGTAGTGGACATAGCTAAGGTCAGCACAGAGCTCGTGTTGCCCAAGCAAGCAAAGAGAACATCAGGCTACAACAGATTCATGGCTGTGCTGCAGCCTCCTCCTCCTCAGTAGCATCAACTCACCCTTCTCAATAGGTTAAGCTGATGTAAAGAGCTGGGAATGGGAGCAGCTCAGGCAGGAATATATAGTTCGTTCTGTTCTGGGGAGAGGTGGCCAATGTTTTGCAGACACGAGGGTAAAGGAACCTCTTCTACTGTGCCCTCTTAAGATACTACAAAACCAGTTTGCGGGTGCCTTAATTCCCCACTGGAGTGCATGCTTAACTGTCAAAGAAAGGAGCGTGCAGCAGCACCGGTAGGCATGCCTGTGCTGACTAAAACTGTGTTGCACGTACAGACCTCAGTAACTGTGGTTCATACTCTGGATTCTTTGGTGAACACGCATGTGTAGAAGGCGTTGCTTCCAATATTCACTGCTGTCATTACCCATGCAGTAGGCAAAATGCATTGCAAGGAGACTTGCTCAGTCCAATCACCAGGCAGAGGTTAATACAATTTAATCACAAATATCACAGGATTTTTAAGAAGGTTAATCAGGGGATGCTAAGTTACATCCAGTGATGCCTAGTCTCACTCGATCTTATTTCAATGGCTTAGAGGCAGGCCCAGGTATCATGACTCAGCTAACAAGATGGTAACTTCTTAAACATGCAGTCACTGTAAACATGTCACCGTACATGTCTGTGTGTATGTGTCTGCGCAGGTAAGGCCTTTCAGCACTATAAAGAGGAGACTACAAGGCAGGAGGCAGATTTGCATGCAGCAGCTTTTTCTGCTTTCCACCTTGTATTATCACAGAGATCTAGATTTATTGCTTCTGTTTCTAAGGAAATAAAAACCCTGTTGTTTTTGTATCTAGTCCTTATTACATTTACAGACATTTAAGTTACTTAATGTGCAGTGTTGCTGTATTTTAGAATATTAATAATTTCTCCTTTCTCATTCTTCACTCATCTGCAAAACCCTCTACTTTCACTATTTATTCAGACGTCTCATATATTTTCAGTACCTCAGCATCGCAATGTGCTAAAAGTTTTTTTTTTACCTCTAAACAATTTAACGGACTGCTGTTTTCCTGGAGGATATCTGAATCTCTATGGATTTTCTAAATACTCTGTCTCAAAATGCTCACAAATATGAGATACGATGTTAAAACTGGCAGCTCCTCTTTAACAGAACAGCTTTACCTGACCACTTGGGGTTAATGTGCTCTAGTTCATGTTCTTTAGGCAAGATATGGACAGATAAGAAGGTGAAGCTTTACCCTGAAAAAGAAGAAAACTAACAGAAGAAAACGTCTTTGGTAACACATGTTTTATTGGTTTTAATCCACTCAACCCAGAGGTAGGTGAAACATTTCCTGCGTATGGGCCAACACGTGCTGTAGCATCAAGGCTATTGACACCCTGCAGGAAGGAGTGAATCAGCCACGCTGGTTTTCGCTAACGCTGCAGAATCACACTGAGACCGGGCTACACCGCCAGCCTGGCTCCTCCTGCAATGAATTTACGGGACTCCTGGGCACCATTTCTTCCTGCCCACGAGCCATTTCTAGCACCTTTTCTGTCCCGATTGCAAAGTTAAATATGGTACGTTGCTTGTGGCTATTGATTTGTATGAAGATTTCAGTACTGTGGCTGGGAGGCTCAAGAAGGTTGGCCAAATCTGGGCTAGTTACAAGTATTTTTGTAGTCAACACTCAGCATTTTACTTCTGGTTTTTATGTTTCTGCATGCTGACACAGACAAGATTTACTTTCCTCAAGCATGGGGAATGACAGTCCTGCTTTAAATGCCAAGAAGCATATGGGCTCATATGCCTAATGCCATGGCTCTACGGCATAAGCACATTAAGTGCAGACCAGTCCATACAGGTTTTTTTTTCAATGTGGCTTTATACTGGAGGAGGACAAACAATACCTGAAATTATATGGAATTAGATCAATGTAGCAAATGGAAAACAATAACTGATTTAGCAATGACAGTTACATCTTCAAATTTTCTCTTCTAATGGATTTGTAATGGTTTAATGCTTTGGGTTCTGTGCCTGCAAAAGTTTCATCTATACTGGGTGCCTTAAAACATGTCTAGTGGAGCTGTTGTCTAAGAGTTGCATGGCACAGAGCTTTCTGTAATTTTTTTCTGCCTCAGTTGTGCAGGTGGCAAATATAATGTAGGCATCCCTCCTTTCACTTGGTTTTGAGCTCCACCTTTTTTTTAGGCTCTCAGTGTCCAACACCAAATAAAAATTGGGCCAATATATGATACTGTCAGTATCACAAAATGGAGTTGGGAGATGCAAAGCTCTATTTGGGACCATGGCAGAGCACTCTGAGCACTGAAACTGCTATGAGCACACGAGATCGTATTTAAAATAGAAAATAAACACAGTTGGGATCAGGCTGAGGGAAAATCTCTTTCTCCTCCAGCAATTTTCCTGAATGAGATAGATTGCAATATATTTTTCCCATTTGCACCTCAACAAAAGGGAGGGAATGAATTCTACTAGGCTATTTCGTCTGGTGGAAATTCACTGTGTACACTTGGATGAAAGTTTTTGCTCTCAAATTCATTACAGAATAATAGTTTTGTAGCCAGAACTGTAAGAGCAGTAACTGTAACAGTTCCTGAATAAATGAGGCCAGTCAGGCTGGAGGGCCTGGAGGTGATTGTACGGCCTTGTCAAACTGGTTGGGGAGGAGGGTGCAGGGTAGCAGGCGGCAGCCACCAGAGACCCTACATCTGGAGGGGAAAAAGGGCACACCTCAGTGAGCTGGGGGGTCACACTTCAGAGATTTAATACAAGTGAGAGCTGTAAGCATTCAGAATTAGAAAACTACCTTCATCTTCTGCAAGGCTTGTTCTGCATGAGTGGTGGTTTTTGGTTGGATGCTGGTAACCTTGTTGGCCTGCTCTCATGATAAATTACTGTTCAGGAATTGTTGGCTTGGTCATAGACCAGTATGGGCCTGTTTTTTGCAAAGATCACGTGGTAATTGGAATCACATACTAGCTGCAATTTTCTTACTTCTGGCCAGAATATAATATTTGGATACAACAATTAATACGGTACCTACTGTTTTCATCTTGCAACAAACAGACCACCGCATACCACGTCTGAACTCTCCATCTTGTTTAAGTAATGCACAATAGGGAGGTGCCAGCTTCTGTGGGTTCTGTTGCAGCTCATTTTATAGTAGACTTTCCTTCTCAAGGTTTGAGTTGTAGGAATAGAGTGATTGCAATAGAACAGAACTTTTCTAAAGCAAAAATAAAATAAGCCCTACAGCTTGCATAGTGCTTGGAAAATGTGAGTCAGGTCCACCCTCAAGCTCAGAAACCAGAAAGCAAATAAAAGAACCTAACAGTGTTGCCCAAAATAAATAACCACAGTGTGGGGGCACCTGACTGGGGGGGTGTGGGGGGGAGAATTCCTTAATTTTTTTTTAATCCTCAAGCTTGGCACATCTGCCACAAACTAAATAAACAAATCGTTATTGGAGTCAGGAAAGGACAAGCTAATGTAAAACAGGTTAAGACATAAATTAGTAGCCATAGTAATCTGTCACAGGTGAGTGCTTCTCAGAGAAGTAACTTGAAGTGCCAAATAAACCTTCTGCTGAAATCCTGGGAATGTGTTTATCCAACCACTTTATTTTAATCTAAGAACTAGCAACAGCTACTATGAAAAATATATATAGAGAAATATAAACACTGCAAAATGTTGTTAAATTTACTAGTAAACTTCCTTCCATGGCTTCTCTGCCATCATAGTGCCTGTGTAGCCATGTGCAGTGCTGAGCAGTCACAGTAAGTCAGGCCTCTCTAAATCAGAAGCTATGAAAACCTTAAGCATTGCTTTTTCTTTTTAAATTTCAGTGTTTTATGGAATACAATTTCTTCTTTTTTCTTTGCAACCATTAGAATTATCAACAGAAAATAAAATAAAAGGTAGAATTCCTACATAACTCCAGCAATGGAGTTTATGGTTTTATGGGGAAAAAAAACACCCACGGTGCAAGACTAAGGATAAAACAATGACAGCTGCTAACAAGTAAATGTGCTCCTCTCCTAAATGCTTTCATACTCACAGCAACTGTTAAAGCCAACTTTGCCAAAACTTGTCAGGAAATGTCATATTATTTCTTTGTATTTGTTCTCTGGGTTAGCACTGGCTTGTAACATTTCAATCTCAAGATGCTATGTTAGGCTAAAGGTGATGATCATATGAATACCAAGGAAACTGTTAAGAAGATGCTAGAATTACTGGCCCGATTGACAAATAAGTAACTAACTTTGACCAAATGAGTAGACCTAATAGAGCACACACAAGTAAGTGCTCTGAAAATAACTGAATGGGGGCTATTTCTGGAGTGCTTGAGGAGCATTATGACAGTAGGTTTGTTCTTACAGTTTAGCCAGCCTTAATCGTCATCTCACATTTCTCACTTCAGATTACAACTGTCTAAAAAATTACTTCTGTCTGAAGTGCTGTTAAATTTGGAAAACAATGCAGTGGGTTGACCCTGACTGGATGCCAGCTGCCCACCAAAGCTGCTCTACCACTCCCCTCCTCAACTGGACAGGGGAGAGAAAATATAACGAAAATCTCGTGGGTCAAGATAAGGACAGGGAGAGATCACTCACCAGTTACCATCACAGGCAAAACAGACTCAACTCAGGGAACTTAGTTTAATTCATTACCAATCAAATCAGTAGGGTAATGAGAAATAAAACCAAACCTTAAAAACACCTTACCCCCAACCCTCCCTTCTTCCTGGGCTTAACTTTACTCCCAATTTTCTCTACCTCCTCCCCCCCAGTGGCACAGGGGGACAGGGAATGGGGATTGAGGTCAGTTCATCACACATTGTCTCTGCCGCTTCATCCTCCTCAGGGGCAGGACTGCTCACACTCTTCCCCTGCTCCAGTTTGGGTCCCTTGCACGGGGTGCAGTCCTTCAGGAGCACACTGCTCCAGCATGGGTCCCCCACGGGGTCACAAGTCCTGCCAGAAAACCTGCTCCATCATGGGCTTTCCATGGGGTCACAGCTTCCTTTGAGCACCCACCTGCTCCGGCATGGGGTCCTCCCCGGGCTGCAAGTGGATATCTGCTCCACTGTTGACTTTCATGGGCTGCAGGAGGACAGCCTTCCTCACCATGGTCTTCACCACGGGCTGCAGGGGAATCTCTGCTCTGGCACCTGGAGCATCTCCTCCCCCTCCTTCTTCACTGACCTGGGGGTCTGCACCAAGGGTTGTTTCTCTCACTTGTTCTCACTCCTCTCTCCGGCTGCTGTTTCTGTGCTCGCTGCAACTTTTTTTCCCTTCTTAAATCTGTTCTCCCAGAGGCACTACCACCATCACTGATGGGCTCAGCCTTGGCTGGCGGCGGGTCCATCTTAGAGCTGGCTGGCATTGGCTCTGTCGGACACGCGGGAAGCTTCCAGCAGTTTCTCACAGAAGCCACTGCTGTAGCCCCCGCTACCAAAACCTTGCCACGCAAATCCAATATAGCCCTTATTTCGTGAGAAGTACTGTCTGCTCAGGCTCACGTTGATTTGATCAGAACTCAATGAATAGTGCAGCTTTAGATTCCTTTTTTTAGGTGTAAAGCTGAAACAATGGTCCTAGAGATTTTATTGAATCTTTGCGATAATGGGGTCTTTGGGTAAAATGACAAAGCAGGTTTATTTGACGGCTGGACAGTCTTAACAGAGCTAAATCGCTTAGACAGCAAATCTTTATTTAGATTTAATTGCAGCAGTATCTAATTAACAGTTGTATATTAAAGACTTGAGAGTCTCTGATCTCTTTGAAAATCACCAATACTGCCAAAACTACAAATTCATAAAAACCATGAGACTGATTAACATGGTGAGATTTTTGCACTGAAGTCACGCATGTGATTTCTTCGGAAGGAAAATAATAGCTGTCATTAAAAACCAACAAAAATACAAAAAGTGACTTAAAGGGCCAAATCTGGGAGAAAGCATGAAACATTGGAAGAACTAGTAATGAAGAGACTTGCCTAGTGTAAGCCGCAAACTACTTAAGTATCAGTTAGATACTGCAAAGTTTCAAGAGATTTTCATGCTATCATAAGGAGGAATCTAGGAAACATATTTATATTTTACCTACAGAGTTATAATGACAAAACAGTGCCCCTAGCATGGGTGGGTACAGCCCTACTTTGCCTGGCTGCCAGATGATGGGGTGGGCCTGTAGCACAGGGCTCCAGGTAACGTGAGGCTGTAGCTTACTTCTCACGTTTCTCTGCAGCAGTACAGACACTCTCTGGTTTACTTGATCTGATGTGCAGACAGGAAAAAAAAGAAGTTGCAATACTCCACTGAAAATGAGGGAGGCAAGAACTAAGGTTACCTACAATAATGATTTTATGTCTCTCCTCCCTTCAAAATCCTTGGCTGCTGTATTACTTCCATCAGGAGAAAGTTCAGGTTTAGAAATAAAGAAAAAAATATGCATGTGACTTTTTTTCTTTTGTTTATCACCTCTTCCTTCCTACTCCTCCACCGTAGATGACTAATTTCCCCTTCAGTCCTCGGGGGTGACAACAGTACTGCACAGCCCCCAGCTGTTTCAGGAATGGCTCTTCATTTTGCAAGGAGAAACTTGCCCAGATGCAGAATGTGCAGCCCACGCGCAGCCTCCATACTGTGTCTTTCTTAGATGCAGCTACTGACCACATGTAGAATGTGGAAATAAGGCCTACAGCTTCCTTTTTGCAGGTAAAACGGTACCAGAACATGATGAAGACCTGTAACTTCTCTTCTTCTGTCCCATAAGCTCTTTAGGTCTGGAGAGGACATCTGACCATAACTGTTGTATTAGCAAGAGAAACCCCGCACTAGTCCACTTACCTGCATGACTTCCCTCTGCCCTTGCAAACGATAGCATCTGCCCAGGTTCCACTCCGGCTCTTGGGCATGTAGATCCCCTCCAAGGAATGCCACAGCCACACAAGGAGACAATATAATGCTCAGAACGGTAACATGCAATTATTCAATGCAATTCAGGCAAAGTCGAACAGTTGTTTCATATTTGATCCCAAGAACTTTTCGGTGAGCAGTGAGATGCAGCTGTACTCTGATACTGCAGAAATGGAGAAGTCAGAAGTACCTACAGGTTAATGAAACCATGAAAAATGCAAACTTAATTTTTTTTCCTTCCACATGGAATTCTGACATCTTTTCTATAGCTTTTCTCTGAATTTTTTTTTTTTTTTTTGACCCAGAGCAGCTGGGAATATTAGCCCTCCAGAAACAAGTTTTGCAGGAAAATCAAATTACATACACTGTATTTCAACCCAGAGCACATTTTACAGCCTACCTTGAAAACAAAGCTACTAGTTATTGTGCTATAATGTTATTACCGATGTTATAATAGGGATTTTGTGTCTGACCTGACTCGTATCTCACCACTCTATCAGATTGGTTGGCTTTTGCAAAGTCTGGTTAAGCATTAACTCAAAACATAAATCCTAAGGAATTTTCCCAGTCACTTTGACATTTTCTAGTTTGCTGCCATGCATAAAACCCCCATTCTACAAAATCCTATGCTGTTGCTTTAGTGAATGAATGCAAAACACTCTTGGAGCCATGGTAAATACAGACTTTTACATGGAGACACTTAATTTATTCCAGCTGCATAATTTCTCATCTATTGCCATGTTCTATGTTTTCCTAATCAAACCACCTGTTGTTTCAGATAAATGGCTAAAACTACTATCTGCCTTTAAGTTTAGGATCCAAAGAGGACATAATAACAAGACAGTAATTCAATCTGTATTTTCCAAACAGATAACAAAATTATATATTCAAATGAAAGACAAATGTTCAGTTGGACAGCAAAGCAGCTGAAGCAGCTTGGTAGACTGCATTCTTAGTGGGAAGAAAGTCCTCTGCCTTTAAAATCTAGGCTGTTCTCACAGTTAGGAACACACCCTTAGGAAACAGCAGATTCTCCCAAATACGGGGAACTCCACACAGTTTCCAAATAAGGAATTCTCCATGGATTCTTGAACAAAGGAAAACATCCTCTTTCCCTACTGTAAGTCAAATGAATCATTTTTCCCCTAAAAAAGGCTTAAGTATACTTTCCTAGATGAACACATTTACTTCAGCATTTTGAAGTTCCTATGCTTTCAGTTTTGTTTTTGCAAAAGGATATAGAAAAGATGTCTCAAGTTCCAGTAGGCAGACTTGTTTCTTTAGCTTCTTTGTATTCTCTGCTCCAGCTGATTTGGGAGAGCCTGTCTGTCTGCAAAGACAGAATGAAAAAAGTTTTTTTTTTAAATACAAACTATCTTTCTGAAGTCTGTAGGGAATATGTTCATATGACAAATATTTGTTACTGCTTCCAGAACAAAGGGACCAAACCCAGATGTTTATAACTCGTTTAGGAAAGAAAAAAAAAAAACCCTTAACAGCTCTCTAATCTGCTTTTGCTCTATTAGCCTTTTGCTGAGTAACAGGCTTTAGGAACCTCTTACAATCAAGGTCAAAGATTGCTATGCTTGCATGGATTTAAAAAAATGCCTTTGAGCCCTTAGCTGACATGCCCTTGCCTTCCAGTTCCAGCAAAGCCACCTCTACCTCTGTTACTTGCAACACCCTCTTGTGAGCTCCTGGACAGAACTGACAATGTCAGTTATGTGCAAATCTACAGTTCCTGTCTGGAATTTGGATTTTTCTTCTGTACTAGTGCTTTGTATCATGTTCTTACTTGCAACTTCCTAAGAGCTGTTTTAGCCCACAGGCAGACCTCTCAATTACTGTTGCAAGATCTCCCAATAAAATCAGGACCTAACTATTAGTGATTTTTTTCCCTCCGAGAAGTTGGTAAGCAATCAGATTTAGAGGGGGCATGGCCTCTGACCAGCTGACACCCTAAATATCTTCCCTATACCCCTGTGGGCAGCAGTGGCTGCTAGCTGCTCCAGCCAACTCAGTCCTTGGAAGGTGCCAGCAGGCCTCCTAGTGATGCTCCCTCGGAGCTGGCTTCAAGAACAAATACAGCTCTAGACCCTATAAAGGAGGCAACACAGCTGGAATTTCCATGCATATCATCTGACGCTCACTTTCCATCTCTAAGCTGAGGGCTCGGTCTCAAGTCAGAACATTTTTCTGCTCCAGCAGAGACTGGAGTTCCTCAGACTTTTTTTGCTGGTCACAACAGCACAATCAATAAACACTGTGAAAAGAATACTGGGAGGAGTGAAAAGGTTGTTTTGGCTTTAAGGAAATAATGCCTTCATTCCATAAAGTTTCCTCTTCTACTTGGAGAGAGGGGAAATGTGGGGAGGCGTAAGAGAAGAGATTCACACATCTCCCGTTTCACTTCTCTATGACACAATGGAGGGAGTTGTGCTCCACATCTGGCCTTAAATTGAGCGCTGGACAAATCCCACCCCAGCCACTGCTGCTCAGTTACACTCTATCACTCTGTCTCTCATCTGTCTTCATCCCTGGGACAGCTCTCTCTTGCCAGGCATGTTCTTGCCTCCTCCCACCCACCCACCCATGTTTCCCTGGCAGATGTGTCTTAGCCTTGCTCCAGCCCTTAGGATGTCTCCACCTACCACTTCCTGCTATGAAAACCCTTTAGATTTATACCACATCTGCTAACTTGGATAACGAGATACCAAATGCTGAGCTGTATCACCTCTCAAAGGCACGGATGGGGGAAGGGATGCAGAAGTGACTTAACGTACCTTGGCAGCTCTTTTTTCTGCTTGGATTCTAGGGGATCCGCATGCATCAAGAGCTGAGTCTGTTTTAGCAGCCCTTGAATTCCTTTAATTTTTTCCAGCAGCCCCTATAGCACATAAGAGTCACCATAGCAAACACTCCCTGTACAGCAGCTACTGTGTGGAAGTATTTATGGCTGTCCTACACAGCTCTTAAGATATGACAATTCTCCTACTACGGTTGTGATCCTTCATGATTCTTCAGCTGCAATAACCTGGCCCTGATGTGATCCTTAGAAACTGTTAGGGCTCTTACGCCATTCCCTTGTGCATAATACAAGTACAAATACACAGCTCTAGTTTGGCCAGGTGTGGAAGGGTGCAATGGCTTTTCAGACAGAGAGAAGTTGGGAGAAAGGGCAGGAGGATGTGAGCTGTATAGCTCTGTGGAGACTAGGAAAGGCACTGCAAAGGGCCGCAGTCCTGTGGGCAGAGATGTTCCACAGGAAGCTCAGCAAGAAAGAGGAGTGTACTTCAGACTCCCTCTTGACATCTTTTTTTGTGGAAAAGGGAGTGAATTAGTTCAATGCATCATTGTTCAGCAGGTAGCTTGTTCTGTTCGCTCTATTCCAAGTTATTAAAAATGGAAATACAAAAAAATGAAATCAATTTTCCAGAATCTCATTCCATCAGCAACTGAAAAGAAACATTTTTACATTTTATTTCTAACAGGTATGTTATTTAGTGTTGTAAAACTGTAGTATCTGGGCTGTAAATGCTTCAGAAAACTTGAAAGAAAATTATTTCCACTGGATCTTAAATCACAGAAACATTTCTATTACTATGAATTTCTCACACTGTACAAAAATGAGCTCTGATGCTTTTAAATTTAGCTCTTCTTTATTTACCTCATAACATTACAGCAGGATAGGGTTCATAACTGTTGAGTATTATACCTCAAATAATGTCAAAGCAATGAATGTCAAGATTACTAAAGAGAAAAACTGTAGTTTTATGACAGTAGGCAGCAGGGACAGAAGAGAGAGACAGAGAGAGAAAAAGAGAGAAGGTCATGTATTAGAAGCTGAACGTTATGCAGAAACAAAAATATTACTATATTTCTAATAATGTAACTCTCAGCAAACATATGCTATGAATCCTTTTGAACCCCTCAAGACTTGTGTGTGGAATGCAGTATGTGCCAGAGGCCCAAAACGAGGAATGCATACAAATATTTCAAGGAATTAATTTAAAATACTATAGGACTCCTGCATGTAGTGTAAATTATTCTGACTGCAATTTCAAGGCTCTTTATGCCTGAGATGAATAAAACCAAGTTTCCTATATTCCTGGAATATAGGAATATAGCTGTGAAATGAGTGCATGATAAATTAGGCCTTTCTCTCCTTACTTTCACTGGCTTTCTCATATTAGGAAAACCTCAGTGCTGACCAAAAGCAAGTTGTTTTTTTCCCCACAAGAGACCAATGATTGTGGCATTTCCTATCCACCCCACATTTCTATCCCTTGTTTTCTGGAGACTGTTAAGAGTCCCCACCATGCCAGCCTAATTGTCATGATAATAAAACTATGCCCTGTTCAGTTTCTGATAGACAAACAGGATCCAAATCCAGGAAAGAGTTCATGGCTGTGAATCAGTTAAGGAGACTTCCTCCAGTCCAGAGTTAGTTAAGTAAGATCCTGAGCCTCAAAGATTTAGATGTCTAACTTGTATTTAAAGGCACCTAATTACCTTTAAGAATCTGAGCCTAAGTCCCCTGGGGTTAACTTGTGGCTCTCTCCTTAGCATTTCCTACAGCTATTTCAGAGAGATCCCTGTTCAGTTTGCTGGTGCTACCTATTTCAGGATGGAACAGGTCTCTTACTTCAAATCTGTGGATGTTATTAGGTATCAGAGCAGTTAAAAGCTAGGGTGCTTCAAAGGAACTGCTGGCACCTTTTAAATGCCCATAGTGAATTTAGCTTCTCGTTCCCACTGACTTGACTTTGCACACACTTGAAACCCACCTACCAACTCTTCTTATGCTTTCTGCCTTCTATATGCTTAAATACAAGTTCTTCCATAAGCCCTACATAACATGCTGCCTTCCTCTAAGAAGCAGCAGGCTTTTTCTTTCCTCTCCTGCTTTGCAACATCCTTGCTTTGGAATCCATCCAGTAAGCTCCTTAAGCACATGGAGTCACAAGTACTTAGCACAGAATGGTATTACATAAATAATAATAATAATAATAATAGCTCATAAATGGAATCTTAAGGGGGTTCTAATCACATGTGCTTGGAAAGCAACTTTCCAAAACTATTTAATTTGGGTGAGAGTTCTTAGCATCGACATAATAGGCAAAATATCAAACAAGTTTGTACAATTACATAGCCAAGTGAGCTCCAGCACAAGGCAATATGTGTATATAGTTCGGCTGTGGCAGAGCATTGCCCATCCCCAGATTCCTGAAGTTGATTTTTAAACAAAGTTTGCAGGGAACGTGTAGGATGTGTTACTCTTCTGCACTACTCACTTGAAACTGGGTGCCAGGTTGGAGGAGTTTTGGAATTTTGGAAGCAGTGGATTTCTTTAAGTTTCCTGAAATAAGAAATGAGATAATGTATGCAGTTACACACACACTAGCAATACACTGTCGATGCCTATATTTAATGGTCTTGATTTTTTTAAGTGATGTCATATATAATTTCAACAACCCTGGTGTTTGTAAGAACATTTTGTTCTCTATTTTCATGGAAGATTTCAGTACCAAAGTTGCGAGCAAAATAAGCCGAGTTGAGTTAACACTGCTGCTGGAGTTTGTGGTCTCACCTGTGACCGAAGTGTTGCTTATGTATAAAAAAATAGAGATATCCTTGAATAACGATTTTTGCTTCAGACCAATTTGACTACAACATCATCCCCCCACTGGTCAGCAGTGGAACCTTCAGAGAGATCCTAATCACCAAGTTTTCCATTAAATACACGTTTTAGTAAAAACTTGAATGGTTTAGAGTGCAATATAAGTCTGCACTTGGAAAAGAGCTGTCCTGGAAACCAGCATTCCCAAAAGGGGCTAAGACACAGGCAACAGCCCCTCTCCCTGATGCAGCACAGGCTTGCGTGTTGACCAATACTTTCCATTTCTGGTGCTCGACTCCACAGCAGGTCCTGGGAAGGCACCAGCGTGTTTTCCACAGGGACGTGGAAATCTCCTGGGGAAGACCAGACTCCCCTTGGAAAAAGCCAGCTGTCATTGCCAGCCTACCCGGGGATGGGGAAAACTGCTGGCTTGGAAACTGGGGCACTGAGGCAGCCTTCAGGGCTGCGCCTTCTCACAGGCCATCCCCAGAGCTTGCCTGTGGGGTAACAGAGGATCCTCTGGGATGAAAAACAAAGATTTGCCCGTGTCAGCTCTCCCTTTCCCTCACGTTTTCCCTCCTGGCTCCTCGGAGACCGCCGGGGGGATGACAGGGCCGGCCCGCCCCGCCGCCGTTCCCGCCCTCTCCCTCCCAGCAGCGGGAAGGAGGGTGCCGCGCCGACTGAACCGCCGCTGCCGCCATGGAAACGCGATTCCCCTCAGCAGGCCGGGGGGGAGAGGGGGGAGTGGGGGCGGCGGGCCCCCGCGTCGCGTTCCGTTCCGTCCCGTCCCGTCCCGTCCCGTGCCGCTGAGAGACTGAGAGAAACCCGAGAGAAGTCAGCCCAAAACGCAGCGTCATGGGGTTTCCTTCGTGGCACGCAGTGCTGGGTTGGGGGGGGGGGAGTCCAAATTTAGTCAGCGCACCACTTGTGTATTTATTTATTTTTAATAACCTAGGAAAGCGGCGGCCGGCCGAGCTGGTGGGGAGTTTTTCCTGGCTGAAAGGGGAGGAATTGTACTTGAGGGGGGGACGAGGCGCTGAGGGGAGGCAGCGCTGAGGGGAGGCTGGCGGGGCGGGAAGGCGGGCGGGAGCTGACAGGGCTGGAGGAGGCGGCGGAATAGCGGGGGCTGGAAAGGGCAGCTGTGGCCGTCGGGAAAGAGAGGTCGGGCGGGATCTCGTGTGGGCAGATGGTGCTGCAATCTCCTCCTTCAGCAGCTGGAAGGACCGGAGCATGGGGTGTGCAGCCTGCGGGAAGGGATCTGGGGTGGATGGGGAGGCAGACAGAGAAGCTGGAGTGTAAAACAGGGGTCCTGAGCAAGGCAGAGAAAGCAACACAGTGGGTTGAAGGGGAGGAATCTAAGGTTTGCCTGGGAAGAGCAAAGGCAGCAAGGCTACTCTTCATCAGCTGCCATTCCCCTCCGAAACGTGGAGGAGGGCCCATCACCCCTCAGGGTGCCAAGTGACCACACAGCTGAGGTGGCCCCAAGGCCAACTGCTGCTGGAGTGCTGCTGCACGGCCCTCCACCTCTGCCTCACTCGGACTCTCCTCATCCCTTGTGCTGCCCTCTGCTAATCCTGCCCAAAACCAGGGCAAGGAAACAGAATGGTGGAGAGGCTAGTCACTACTGCAGAGTTGAGGGGAATAGGATGTCCCCTGCTGACAGACCAGCTGGGCTGGAAATGTGGAACTGCACCCACGATTTCCTATTCCTCTGCTGTCAACAAATAACAGCGAGAAACCGTCAAGTCCCTACACCGCTCATCTGGATGAAAGATGGCAATTTGCCACTGGCAGAGGTTAATCCTCCAGCTCAAATGGCAGAAGGGCATGTTGTGGAGTTACAGTGTTCATCAAGCCTGCTAATGATCATGCGGTAACATACATGGATTCTGATGATGGGATGAGTGTCCTCTCATTGCCTTTAATACAACCTGAAAATTATGCTGCAGGACTCCTTCTTAATTTATCCTCCTTCTGCATATATTCATCACATTGCAGGTTTCAATGGCATGATTGTGTGGCTTTTTGCACAGGATGCCTTTCTTCCTCAGTGCATGAGGTGGATGGTGCTCTGGGGATGAATTGTAGCTGGGCAGTGAAGGAGGATGTTATCTGGCTGGCTCCTGTTTCAGTTTGCAGAAACTGGAACATGTATAGTGAATGATATGTGGGAGGTCCGAAGGAGACAGGATGGTCTCAGGTGCAAGGTAGTTAAACACAACTTAGCTGAACTGCAGTCTTTCTTTGCCTGCACAAGAGAGCTGCTGGGCACTGCAGGTATGCACTCCATTGCTCGGATGTCCAACCTGTGCTGTCACAGCTACAGCTGAGATCACCAGACTTCTAGTCCCAATAAAGAGAGTGCAAAAAAATGCTAAACACTCTGAAAAAGCAAACAAAACAGAAATTGGAGGTGTATCAGACTGAGAATCCGAAGTACCGTGTCCCTTGTTCGTATTATTTACCAGCCTTAAGGTTTAGTTAAATGAACAGTTTCTGCGATACCAAAGCTAGATTCTGTTTCTCCACATCACATCTGCCCATATGCTGTTCCCTGCTTCTGCATGGCAGCTACCAGCTCCCCAAGTGTACTAATGCAATTGTTTGTGGGCCTGCAGTGCAGATGATTTACAGGCCAATCTCATAAATGGTTGCATCAGCGCTACTATGGAGACAGTGAACTGTGCTGCAAGAGTGGGACTGGGCAGCTGGAGATGGGGGCCAAGAGAGAGGGAATGTCTTCAACTGCTTTTGCCATGGTAGGAAACTTTCCTATAACTACAGCCTGAGTCCCTCATCACTCGAGTAGTAATGGTGGTGTGAAAACTTGCCCCTCACCTCCAAAAGGCATGTAACAACATCTACATTGATGTTGGTGAATAACTCTGCCATCGAGCCCCTGAGCAACACTGACGAATAATTCTTTGTGCAGAGCAGAGTTGGGGCAACATTTGGTGTATAACGACACAAAAGCACAGGCAGAACAGAGGAGAAATCAAATTATTGACCAGGCACTCACCAAGTGGTCACTGGCTGTTCTGCTCACCAAATGATGCCAGAATCCCACAGGAAAAAACCCACCCTAGAGCATCACATGTAGTTAAAGACTGCACAGTTGTGCAAGGGGCTAAGCAAGGGGCACAGCTCTTAACCTTGCATTTGACTAAAATACTAAATTCCTTTGAGACATTCTGTTAATCCAAAAATACCTCTCTTCCCTTTTAGATCTGGTCAGAATGGCTCTTTCTCCATTTCAACCTGCCTGTGACACCTGGGAGGGTGCTGCACACTGTGAGCAGTATCCTGGTGCCCGAGGAGCGGCAAGGAGCTGGTAGGGGCCTTCCAAGTCCTGCCTGCTGCTGGGGCAGCCCAGCCCAGAGTAGCCCTTGAGCCGGACAGGGGCTGCTTCATTTATTTCTTTCCCCTGAAAGCAGCACGTGAGCTGAGAGCCGTTCGGGTGGAGAGAGGCCGCCTGCATTCCCCAGGGAAAGGCAGGCTCTGGGATATGTTATTGATTTGCTGGGGGAGACTTGCCGGAGGGCAGAGAGAGAACAGGTCAGCTGGGCCCTGCTAGAGGATGGCTTGCTCCACCAGAGATCAATAAGCTTCAGCAGACTGGGGAGCAGCAGGCGCTGGCAAAGCCAGAAGTTAGAAGGGCAGAAGTTTCGTTTGTTGTGTTTGTCTTATAGAAAAAAAGATATAAGGAAATAGGTTTAATGATTCTGGATATAGAGAAGGGAATAACCTCCTTATTTACTAAGTAGCACAGCCCACCCAGCAGTGACAGTTTTTTTAAAGACTGTTTTAAGGTTGTCTATAGCTGGGGAAATGGTGACTGGTAAGGGTGGGGAATCTAGAGAGTTTAGTGCGTGTTTGTTGGGTTACTTTTGGTTTGAAATAAGGGCAGCTTCAGGGACAAGTGGCCAAGTTCCCAAGCCAGTATTTTGTGGTTTTACAATCACACTTTCAAAAATGTTTTCTCCTTCCTGTTGCTGTGCAGAAGATCCACCAAAATAGCCCTGAAGATTGCCAGCACACCAGGGAAAAGAAAAAAAATATTGCTAATAGCATCTGTTTTGCAGTTTGTGTGACATACAACACCAGGAGACAAATAGGTTTGAAATGCAAGTGTGTTTTCTATTGTTTTTAATTTGACAGTGACTCTTTAAGAACATAACATTGTCTCCAGAGTTTATTTTACAGTTCCCAGTAAATAAGAGTTACGCTGCCAGGCGTGGTTACTTTGGGGTTTTTTTAGTTGTTCCTAAAATCATGGTCTAAAACCTCCTAAAATGCAGATTGAGCTGTTGCATGTTTTTAGGACTTGTTCATTGCGTCCCCACAGCGCTCCATACTCTGCTTTACTGTTGCACATTTGCCTGTAAGTCTGTATTCAAAGAAATCATTTTCATAACTTTGTTCTTTTTAATAAGAAAATATGAACAGCACTTCCCTTTTTTTCGGAATAACTATGATACAAAAATAATGAGCTAAACAGGGCACACGTGGTGACTGATGAGTGACTGTTCTTGCTGATAGCATGCTTCTTGGGATGGCTTTGGTCTATGCTGCCAGTACTGCTCATGCAATGCCCAGGCACAAGCCAGAAACCGTTCCCAGTAGGCAGCATGGAGACTTGTTTTAGCACAGAAGGATAATGCTGCCACAGGGACACAAGCTGGGCAGTGTCACTGGCCCTTAGAGTCAGAGGACAGGCATTGCACCTGTTCAGGTTACTAATACAGACATAACTGAAACGATTTATAAAGGAGGCAATTCCCCATTTTTAAGTGTAAGGCTGAGGAGCAAATGGTGAGGTGAAGCAGCCAGGGCAAGCAATAGGAGATCTTGGGATACAACACAAATCTTCTTTTTATTAAGTTTCAGGGCCATAGATTCACAATGTTGATGTTTCAGGGTTTGATAATCAGGTAACTAGTATGAAGTGCTGCCACAAATCTCAGCTTCATTAAGTACTTAGCTGTCCTACACCTTTCCTGTGTAATGGTCCTGGTCCTCAGGAGAATCCATTAGGAGGGTCTCAAGCCAGTGGAACACGTAGGGGGCATGGAGCTGCTTGCCTGGTTTCTTTATAGAGTGGACAGTGACTTAAGTAACAAAATGCTGATTTCAGCTGCGCCAGATATATCTGAGTAGTCTTCTTCTCATCAGAAAAATGTGTGTTTCCTCTAGGATGTGTAATATGAGCTACAAGGTAAAGGAAGAAAGAAGCTGTATAAAATTTGCATTTTCTTCTTGTACTGGAAGTCTGCAACCTCTGGCAGTGAGTGTCGTGTCAGCTGGGTGTGTTCACACCTCAGACGTTACTGCTGAGCCTGCCAGTGTTTGTCTGTGAGAGACCAACATCAATTTGAAGGAGAAGGGAGGTGTCAGGAACCTGTCTCCTTCAGCATGCTGCTTCAGCTATTCAGCCACTGAGCTTAGGCATACAGCAGCTGTAAAACAACAAAATAAATTCCAGCTTCCCTTCCCCTCCCCACACACCCTGGGTTCTCCCTAAATAATGTCTGTGGTCACCTATTTAGGTTACTTGCAAAGTTTCCACTTACCGCAGTCATTTTATAGGAATGAATGTGTTCCTTCACTGCTAGAGGATATGGCTTTGTGATAATAAGAGCAAAAATAGGGAATGGAAAAAAGATGAGAAGAAAGTAGAGGCCTCGCCTACTATTGCTCTTTTACCTAGTAGCCTGAGTAGAGAATCAGGGAAAATCCAGGCAGTACTTGATGCTGAACTGTCGCATCAGTTAAGACTGAAAGCAATTACTGACAGTTTCACAGCGTTAAGACCGCATTTAGGGTTGGATGATGTTTGTTCAGGCAAGAAGGCTGTCTATGCAGTTAACTCAAAGCACTTTTAATTTGTCTGATTGCCACATCTGAAAACAGTGAAGTCCAGTTAAGCCTGGAAACAGAACAAGGGGACCCACATGCACCTTAAAACTGCCTTCCTTAAAAACAAGACTGAGAGTGCAAGTCCTCACTTCTAAAGCAGCTCTGCTTTAAAATCCCTGAGGTATTGCTCCTCTCTCCTCCTGTTAGGCTATATGAATACCTGGGGAGTTGAAGTCACAGAGACTTTCACTAGAGTAAGTGTCTTGCTGACTTGAAGCTTCATCAGAGCAGTAGCCTTATAACCCAAAACAGCTGTCTGTGGAAGATCAGGTAGGCTATGCAGCTGATCAGCCTTTAAAATCAAGTAACAAGCTCACCTGCTACATACTTAAGACAGGTCTTTAAGGTAGGAAAGACACAGATGTTAAGGAAAAGGTTATATGCGTACATATGATAGAGAAGGAGAGCTATTTCCAGCACAAATCTGGATGTGTGCGGAATCAGGATGTGCTAATCCAGACTTATGTGGATAATGCACTGAATTCATATAGTCCTTTGTTTTTTGAGTTTGAAATTTCCAAAGGTGCCTCTGGGATTTAGGTATTCAATTTGCAGTGGTACCAGGATGCTTAAATGCAGTAGTTAGAAGTACAGACTTACAGTGAGGGCACAAAGAGAAGAGCTAAGTGACTTTGAGTAGTTATTTTTTCACCAAAAGTGATGCCAGTGTGTGCTCCCAGCTCCCATGAAGTGGCCATAGGTGTGCACCGTTTCAGTGAGAGTGGTATCCTTGAGCAACTCCAGCCATTGTGCTTTTGTAAATTGGCTTTCAAAGGTTCTAGGTTTTCCTTATCAGTGTGGAGGAGATCAAGCTTCTTTTGAAATGCTTGTTGATCCTACTCTTTATCTTACAGGAAGGGCATCCTGGCTTGACCCAAAGAAATCTGCCTTGCTTCTGAAATGAGCTGTCACTGCTTTTGCATCACTGTCAAGTGGAAGTCTTTCTGTGCTTGGTGTTGTGAGTGTCAAAAGCCTCTGACCTACACAAGCCTACAGCCACATAACTGTTTATTACCCTTTTTATTTCAGCCTTTCCTCAGAACTGTGGAATGTAGAAAAATGGTTACATTTCCCCAAACAATTTCAGTAATCAAATATGAGAACAGTAGAAAAAATCTCTATGTGAACTTAAATGAAATCTTACAGAAAATTCAAGTGGATTTTTGTATAGCATATTTTTAAAGCTAATAAGTAGCTAAAAATACACTTCATCTTTGGAATTTCACATGAAAACCACTTCTAAAAGAAAATATCCCTGTTTCTTCTTTTTCTCAGTTCCTGGGGTACTTGCCACAGCTTGTGTTTTGTGTGGTGAAATTGGTGTATTAAGCACTGAATTGAATGAAACAAAGTGGTAGAACTTGTCCTTTGTTTATCTTTTTTTATTTGCTTGCTACTTGCCTTTCAGGCATGAGTTGATACCTTGTGTCTTTTACAGAAACAGCACTCCTTTACATTAGGTGCCCAAGCCACCAGCCCCTTGGAACAGCCCACGTTTTAGACACTACTAACCTCTCCCATCCCACTTTTAAAAGGCTGGTGGGCTGACCTTGTCAAACTGTTTCTGTGAACTCTTATGATGTGTAGGGGGAGTGGCAGGAAGAGAAGGCATGAATGTGGTAGAGGGATGAACTACAGTGCACAGCAGTGTAGCCAATAGGTATAGAAGACAGCTGAAGGAGTACTGTGCTGGCTTTGGCTGGGGTAGAGTTAATTTTCTTCACAGTAGCTGGTATGGGGCTATGTTTTGGATTTGTGCTGGAAACAGTGTTGATAACACAGGGATGTTTTTGTTACTGCTGAGCAGCCCTTACCCAGAGCCAAGGCCTTTTCTGCTCCTCACCCCACCCCACCAGCGAGGAGGTTGGGGGGTCACAAGGAGTTGGGAGGGGACACAGCTGGGACAGCTGACCCCAACTGACCACAGGGATATGCCAGACCATAGGACGTCATGCTCAGCGTATACAGCTGGGGGAAGAAGAGGGAAGGGGGGACATTTGGAGTTACAGCCTTTGTCTTCCCAAGTCACCGTTCTGGGTGACGGAGCCCTGCTTTCCTGGAGATGGCTGAACACCTGCCTGCCCATGGGAAGTGGTGAATGAATTCCTTGTTTTGCTTTGCTTGCGTGCGCAGCTTTTGCTTTACCTGTTAAACTGTCTTTATCTCAACCCACGAGTTTTCTCACTTTTACCCTTCTGATTCTCTCCCCCATCCCACCGCCGGGGAGTGAGCGAGCAGCTGTGTGGGGCTGAGCTGCTGGCTGGGGTTAAACCATGACAAATACAGAAAGGCTGAAGAAAGGAAAAGACAGAAGAACATTTTAAGACACTTTCAGCAAAGTGCTTGTGTGTCTATACTATGGTGCTGTGTTTTGTGGCAGTGCCTTACAGAGTTTATCAGGAAGACCTTTAAAAAGTCTTTGCCTCCAACCCACTCATTTATGTTGCCATCTAAGCCAAATATTTCACTGGCTTCCCTCCTTTTTTCTTCTTTTTTTCTTTCTTTTTTTTTTAATCCATTGAGAAGTTCCTCCTGTCCCTCCCTTTTTCTCCGCATAAGATGCTCATTAGCTGTCCACAACTTTATAGTCCTTTTCCCTCCCATGCCAGGGACTGTCTGATCATGTCTCTCAGATAACTTTAAGGTACTTTAGAAAATACTATGTTAAAATTCCTCCAGTTTTGAAGCCTCTCTTGTTACAGTTCCCCCAACTGTACATTGGTAGATCAAAGAAGCAGAAATCATTGCCAGCTTAAGATAAAACATTTCGACTGCAGCTAAGCACAGCTCTATGATGAGCACAGACTATCTTATCTTTCACCTGTTCCTTTCCTGTGGCTGCTGTCCCTACAAGCCCATTCTTCAATTTCCTACCTCAGCTTGTGCCAAAAGTAGGATCCAGCTATTGACATACAATAATGTGCAAGAGAAGGGCTCAGAATTTATCTTTACAGCAGGGCAACAAGCACTGGCCTTTCAAAAACTAGGATCAACAAAAGGGTGCTTCCTGTTTTACCTCCCTAGAGCAAACAGAGCATTGCACAAAGATGTGAATTATACTCATATGGATGGCACAAATAATGGAATAGGTGTTCTCAGAGTAATAATTGTGATTACCTCAACAAACAAGATAGGTACTCTGGACATTTAACCCAAGTCCTGTTAATCTGGACTGTCACTTGCCCTCTAACAGCATAATTTGCCTTCCATGTAAATTTAATTCATAAAACTGAATTGTGTTTTAACTGGGACAGATCAAAGAAGTTGCCAGACACCTTTGTCAGATTTTTAAAAGTCTGTTTTTAAATCAGAAACCAGGTGACATAAAACATCTGGTGGCCTGTCCTCGGAAAGAATAATTTGCTCAGTTTACAAGGCAGAGAATTCTGCCTGCTATAACCTGCCAGGGAAAGATTATAATATCCTCAGAGATGGTTTACACGCATGCTGGCCTTCATTGTGCTGGAACCATGCTGGTTTAAGCAAGCCATGTTTCCTGTCTGGTTCAAGACACAGCCTTTCCACTGCTGGGAGGTTTCTTACAAAGAGTTTTGATGAGTTTTGATCTGCACTTGTTGCAGTCTGGGCAGTGCCAGTTAGCAGCAGCCCTGCAGTGATGAACACAACCTGCCAGCCCTTTGGGCTAGCTGCAGCACCCTGTTTTCTCAGTGGAGAACACCCTTTAGTCCCACACATGTGTTCCAACTCCCAGGTGACAAGCCCTCAGTCTGCACAGGAGGTTGGGTAAGTGAGGAAAGCACCTGGCTTGCTCATCTGTGAATTCACTGTAAGACAAGGCAAGCATGAATAGACTGCAGTAGGTTGCCCCTTTACATACTCTGTCAGTGTTCAAAGAAAGCATACATGCGATCCTGGATCTGTAACAGGGAAGGATGCTTCCTAGCAGGGCACGTTATAGGAGAAAAGACATCTTCCACCCTACTGCTTGGCTGCACAATCTAGCATTGGGGTAGAGCTTTCTTGCTGTTGTAGTTCTCAATCTTTTTAGAAACTTTGACTTGAGCTGACCTCAGTGAGAGTTGCAGGTGTTTTGCTGAACAAGTAAGAAATCAGAACACTTAAGTTCTAATATTTCAACACTATGTTTTCATCTCAAGTTCAGGATAAAGACTGAAAAATATGACCACCACCCCAATGAAATATTTAGAAATGTTCTCATGTGGAAAGTTTCATTTTGACATTTTCCAATTCAAAACAGTTCATTTCTCTCTTTGTTTCACATGGCAATGTATACTCACAGGTAGTTTTAGTGCCTCTGCTTTATAGGCCTCAGGATCTATATCCCATTCAACAGTCACAGTTCTCTTTTAGTGCAATGTTCCATTCCAGCCAGAGAACAGAATGCATTAAGGGAAAAAACATCTTGAACAACCATCCCACAGAGGAGAAAGGATTAAGTACCTCAGATTACCTCTCCCAGAAATGTCTTGTGGGGCTTAGGCACAAACAAGTTACTACCAAACCGATCCAGTTTGTTTCCAGTGTGTTCCGGCAAGCCATGTTTGAATTAAGATGATTGAGTCACAGATCAAAAACTTTGTTTTTCCAGGAAAAAAAAATATTAACTTCTTTATAGTTGCATTTTCCTATAAAAAGTGTTTTGGTGCAAGTTTTAAAGCAACTGTAAAACTTAATATATTTTACAATCATCCTCTTATTTATGGACCTTAATACAGACTAAGGATACCCAGACTCAATTCTTCTTTGGGCAGGAAAGAAAGGAAAGTGTTCAAATGACTACTATAAACTGGATTAATCTCTACCATAGTTTTCCTAGACAGAAATATCACTTCCAACTTGATTCTCCCCTGATGTTGATCTTCCCCTCCAGTAACTGAGTTCCTGCTATCTGCAGCACAAGCAGAAGAACAGTTCTGCTGTGAAAGAAGGAAATCAGCACAGCCACAAGTTCTGTGTCAGCTCAGAATAAAACTGAACTCTCAGAAGAAGGGCTGAGGTTGATGGATGCCATTCAGACGTTCCAAGAAGCCAGTTTAGTCTGAAATAGACCAAATGGCAGGGAAGTGTTACCGTGAAATTGAAGCAGAAGTCGTCAGTACTGCAGCTTTCACAATATAAAAACTGTATTTTCATCTTCTGTCACAAGTCATTAGGAATATCAGTTCCTGTTCAGATAACCTCACTGCTGACTGACTGTACCTCAGTCAGAGGTACCGCTTTCCTAATTTTACTGTCTTTGTCTACGCCTTAAGACAGCTGCACTGAATTTCCCGGAGACACCTGCAGTTATGACCCCTACAATGAGAATTCAATAATTCTTCCCGTCTGCCTGGATGACAAGCTACGGTAACCAAGTGTTTCCTCTGAAGTCCATGTGCATCCTTCCCCCCATAGCCTTCATATCTGTGCTCTGACACAGTGTTTGAAGTCAGCAGGTGAACAATACACACTGCAGAGTCTCCTTTCTGAATTGTGGGATTGCAGTTGCCAGCACACTCTCCCCTTCCCCCAGAAGTAACCTGGAGTAACAGGGAGGAGTCACGGCCCTATGCCCTGGCCAGCTTCCACTTTGGATAGTTACACCCTGCTTGTCTACATCCCCTTTGCAGATGTAACTAGACTCGGTGGGCAATTCCCTTCCCACCAGAGCTTGCCATGTAGTTTGCTGGGTGGTTAAGATACAGTTTAGCAAGAAGATGGTGGATAGCCTTTGTGTATCTGAAGTGTTCTGAAGTCAATCTAGATGAAATATATAGGCTGTGGGCACCGGAGAGAAGACAGCACCTGAACAGACTGAGCACAGCCTTGAGTCTTTAAGCTATAAAAACCAAAAGCCCCTACATATGCTGCCGAAACCTGATTCCTGATGAAACATGCACCACACAGACTCAAGATCAAACCTTAAGATCAGAAGAGAAAACATCAAAACCTGAGACAGACCTCAGTATCTAGTGGTTCACTTCTCTCCCCTTATGATGGGAGACACCACACTCAGGCAATTGGAGTCTAGCTCACCCTAGGAAAGCAGGCCACTAAGGGATTTTTCTGCACACTGCAACTCTGGGGTCCAGGCAGCTGGAGGCTGCCTATGAAGTTCTGACACCCCAGGAAATCTGAGCTCCTAGCATAGCCTGGGAGAGCCCTTCTACTTTGTGCTGCTAATACAGGAAAGGCCAAACAGAGAACCCCAGAACCCACATCTCGTGGGAGCAACATCAGAAGTTACCCCCTAGTGTATCCATCTCCCCTCTGTGAGTGTCAGACACATCACCACATCACACAAAGAGTACATTTGTACACATATTTCACCAGTGCTCTGCATATTCTAGGTCCAGCCCCACAACCCATCCACAGCTTCTTGTTCATGTTGTGAACTAGCAGGCTGACCACGCATCATACCTCTTACCAGCTGTGGTGGGTTGACCCTGGCTGGATGCCAGGTGCCCACCAAAGCCGCTCTATCACTCCCCCTCCTCAGCTGGACAGGGGGGAGAAGATATAACAAAAGGCTCGTGGGTCAAGATAAGGACAGTTTAATAAAGTGAAAGCAAAGGTCACGCACGAAAGCAAAGAAAAACAGATGATGTTATTCTCTACTTCCCATCAGCAGGTGATGTCTGGCCACTTCCTGGGAAGCAGGGCTTCAGTACGCGTAGTGGTTGCTCCGGAAGACAAAAATGCCCCCCTTCCATCTCCCTTTACTTAGTTTTTATATCTGAGCTGACGTCATATGGTATGGAATATCTGTTTGGTTAGTTTAGGTCAGCTGTCCTGGTTATGTCCCCTCCCAAGATCTTGCCCAGCCCCAGCCTGCCATTGAGGGGGGGCAAAAATGTTGGGGAGACAGCCTTGATGCTGTGCCAGCACTGCTCAGCAGTAGCCAAAACACTGGTGTGTTATCAACACCTTTCTAGCTACTGATGCAGAGCACAGCGCTATGAGGGCTGCTATGGGGAGAATTAACTCCATCTCAGCCAGACCCAATATACCAGCCTACTAAGATAACTGCTACCACTATTATTTCAGTAGTAATGCATACAAAACATTATTTCTCTCTGAAAGCCTAGGAAATCAGAACACCACTACCCAATAAAAATAAACCAACAGAGTCCATTACTTTCTTTCTTTTTTCAAGTCAATCATAAGAAACTTGAATCAGCAAGGCAAACAACCTAGTCCTCTCCCAAACTGGAAGCCTTTGAAGTCTGTGAGCTGGGCATCCAGCCCTGTAGAGTCAATTCATGTCAGCTGTGCCCATCCACACTCCCCAGGAGGGCAGCTGCCCGTTGGAGGTCTTAAAGAGCCTCCATGGTCTGTTATATATCCCTTACATGTAATGCTCTCCAACACTTGGTAGTCATTTGTTGGCTCGCTGATGTTCTGTGAACTCTTATCAGATATATTTATTACCAGGGTTGTTAATGTCTTGGGAAGGCACAGGCTGGCTTGAGTTCAAAGGAGGACCACAAGAACTGAAAATAAGCCCTGAAGGTGCTTATTTCAGGAGCCTGACTAATGCACCTTACTAAAGAGAAGGTTGAAAAAGGCAATGTGATGAGTGGGTGTTGATACTTACAGCTGCAAAAGGTGTTTTAGCGCAGGGCTTTTCAGTTCTGCATAGCAAGATCCAGTTTCTTGCTCTTGATGTTAGAACCTCCAAAACTATATCAAGTGAAATATATTTTTGAGGGGAATGTAATCACCAGGGCAGAGCACAGGGGGGCATCAATAAACTCACCATTGTTTGAGATTTTAAAAAGAGAAAAAGCAAGCTGTGCTGCATCATCTAAGATATGCCAGTGTGTTGAGGAGAGTAGGGCATATGAAGGAAGTGAGGTAGCAAGAACTTGAGGTTTCTCTTTTAACTCAATAACATATGCAAAGCATTTGTGTTTCTGCAGTGTAGTCTGTGAAGGTGGCAGTGGAAAGCTGTTCAAGGTCATGTTGTGATCTAAGTATATTGGAAAATGAGGTACTGCATGTTGCATTATTGCTAGTGAATTTATTTGAATGCAGAGCAGCATAAGAAACAACCGTGGTCCCATTTAATTCCAGAGACACAATGCTGCATGTGCAAGAGCTTAAAGCAAAAAATCTAAATACATTTTGTCATTCCCATCTCTGCAGATCCTTTGTTCAGTGCCTATTAAGTGAGTACAAAATTCACGTGAAGGAAAACAAAACGAGATCACTTGTTGCTCTTTTAAAATCTCAAATAGTTCTCACCTTCAGAAGGAAGGTGATAGTGAAGACAGTATGGTGTTGGTGATGGATAGAAATTTGTAACTGTGGATGTGGAAGTCAAGGAATGACAGAGAATGAATCTGGAAGGGAACTGATACTCTGGAGGACATCAAGAGCAGATGCTCTTTATAGCCAAGGAGAGTGAAAGTTTGATTTTTCTGGGAGATGTGTTGCTTTGTGGAAGATTTGTGTAGGCCAGGATGAGAGTTACAGTTTAGGTGCTCTTCTAGCTTCTTTCTATGGCTCCTTTCAGTGGCTCTTTTTTTCCTGAGCTACCGGGGTGTTTATTGTAGCTGTTTGACAGGAATTCAGCTTGTGTGAACAAGGTAAGGAAGAAATTTTCCACCATGTTCTACAATTCTATGTTCCTTTTAAAATAAAAAGGTTTAATTAAGAATATTCATGCTACAAACTGCTTAAATATTGTGTGGGCTTTGGTATTTTTTGACACTCCTTATAGCATTCAGAAATACCGTTGACTATTTCAGATCATCCAGACTGTTCCTTCAGTGTTCTCTCTGAAGAAGAATGAAGATGAGACTTTCTTGCCAACCAGGGTCAGCGTGTTTCATACAGCTAAAAGAATATGACCCAAAACCAGTGAGAAGGAGAGGAAAGAGAATACGGCTTCACCTGGCCTTGCCTGGTGTCAGCCCTGTGAGAAAGCAGCTGCTCCCGAGTGGGGAGCTGCCCTCTGCAGAGGAATGGGGCCGGGCTGGGCAGCTCTGCTTTGCCTCCTGTTTCCCACCAGAGAAGGAAGCACCGGCTCATCCTTTGGAGAACGAGCATCTTTCCTATTGAATTTCTGAGTGAGTCTGCCCTGTTCCCTGTCATCTCAGGGCTCTTCTCCTGGCCCTCAGGTCCCAGCCTTCTTCAGTAATATCTCAGCCCTGCCAGCCCTGCTGTCAAACCTGGTTTGCAGGGACAGGGGACAAGGAAAGCTGTGGTCCCAGGAGAGGGTGGTAGGAGGGAGGCCATACCAGGAGAAGGTGGGTTGGTTTTTTTAAATGGAAGAGGAAGGATCAAGGGTCTGCCAGTAACAGGTTTGTCTCTTCTCATTGAACTCAGCTTAGCCTTGCAATGAAGGGCATAATTAGATGTCCCTCTCTGTAGCTTGTGTTCTTTTATTGTATAAAATTATAACTGTAACTTACGTGCAAAAATAAAACAAAGATGTTAGAAGGAGCTTTCTGTTTGTAACATTTTTACTGGGAGCTGAATCCACCCTAACTGAGGTAAGTAGAAAGGATTTTGTGAAGGGGACAGTTTTGCCTAGACTTTATAGACTGAAACTGGAGACACAATGGGGAAATTAGGTTGAAAAAAAAATATACGTTTTTACATATATATGCAGCAGTCACACAATCAGTCATATGGCAAGAAGGCGTGTACTGTGCTGGATCAAAGGGGAAGAGCCTAGCATGAGATTAAAGGGGGGATAATTGCAAGCAACCAGAAAGTTTTATAATAGAGGTGATAATAATATACAGCAGAGGAAGGAAACTGCAAGAAACAGAAATTAGGATAAAATGCAAATAAAAGAGATCTTTTGATCCTTCTGGCTTTCTCCCTATATAACAGAATTATTTTATCACCCACTTACTTCATTTCCCTTCCACTTTCATCTTGCTCTCCTCTGATAGCTTTTTAGTTCCCCTGCCCTGACACTACACCAGGTCTGCCTCCCTCCACATGTCTTGTAGCAGTGCAGTGCAGGATACATCTTTATCAAGTGCTGCTTCTAAATACGAAACATCTTCAGTGAGAGACTGTACTTCTCATTTTGCTGCTGACTTTGGGAAGCATCAGAGCTGGCAGAGGGAGGAGCTCTGAAAATCACCCCAAGCAGGGTGATACTCCACATGGAGTAAGTTCAGCCTGAAATGCCAAAACTCCTGACCACCATTGTGGGAGAAAATGTAAACATTTAAAGAAAAGAGAAGCCAAGAAAGAAGCAGCCTGGGAGTGGGATTTTGCAGGTATTTTGGGAAATTTCTGTTTTTTACCAAAGCTGCAGAAGTAAAAAACATTTTCCTTCCTCCTTCCATCCCTTACTCTGTATCCTGTTTAGTTTCACAGGTCAAGAGGTCTGTGACCAGAAGGAAGGAACCAGCCCTTTCTAAAGAGGACATCATTTGAGCTGCCTAACAGAAACCTCCACACTACAGCACTTCAGAAAGCCTGGTCACTCCTAGCTTAAAAGCTCAGGCTAAACTTGGTTACGTGAGTCACCACTCTACAAAAGTCATGGCTCAGGCATGATGGGAAATAACAGCGGTGATACTAATATACACCAGAGCAAGGAACCTGCAAGGAACAGAAGAGGGGAAAAATAAAGAGGAGTGAAAACAAAGAGCCAGTTTCTGCTCTAAGGTGGCTAGAAGGTGTGTTGATGGCCTAAAAAGGACTAAAAAGCATGCCTGGCACTGATTTGTGGGGGTGGCTTGCTCTCTGCTCACTGTGAGGGGGGGGAGACTTTAAAGCACAGGCACTTCAGCTCCTGGACTCTCGTGTTTGTGTTGGAGTAGCAGTTCCAGCTGTGTGGGAAGGTGAAGGCATCCTTGGCGCGCTCCTATTTCTGAGGCTGCACTGGGAAGGCCTCCTTTGTATGTAGAGCTTTTTCTGACAGCGCTAAAAGAGCAAGGCTGCAGGAATGAATTTGTTCCCTCTTCTGAGGTAGGACTCAGTGGACCCTTTTTGTTTAGTGCTTGTATGAGTATTGTTAGTGAGAGCCTTGCTGCTCTGAGGGAAGGGGATGCCCTGCATAGGCTGGAGAGTGGGCAAGGTGTATCCCGGGGAGTGGGAAACAGATCTAGTGGGACAGGTATAAGTGTAACAAAATGAAAGCATGCCTAGTGCAGGTGGACCTCACAGTGGGGTAAGAATGTGATTAATCTTGTCCTCCTTGTCACAGCCCACAGGCTCTGACAGTTCACTCTTGGCAGAGCTAGTAGTGTCTGCTTCCTGTGACCTTAAATGGGCTCACCATTGAGGGATGTTATTAAAAATATTTGGGTTTCCACTTTTTGACTCATTTTTCTGATCCTCTGGTGCCTAAGTAGAAAGGGTAAAGTGATTTGAGTGATATGGACAAGTGCTTAGAGGAGTGAATAATGGAGATGTAGAGCATATATGCCTCACTGTGGCTGGTTATAGCATGCTGGTAGGAAACAGGGCAACAAGAAAGAGATCAGAAGAGAGACAGGAGACTTGGACTTCCGTAGATTAATTAGTCAAATGCACTCAACCACAAGTAATGAGAGAGGGATGCTCCATGCCTTGTACACAACAAGGTAGTTCAATATTTGTGATAAAATGATACAAATACAGCTCTGATCTTCAAGGATCTGTGATGAGATTTCTGTTACTCTCCTGCTTCCCAGCTAGAGCTGTTCCAAAAGTTTTGTGAAGAATTTAGATAAATCCTTCTCAAATTTAAGAACTGGTTTTACCTGATAGATTTGCCATGTTTCAGTATTGTGTAAGAAAGATGTAGGATTTTGTGTGCTCAAGAGTTAAAAATGCAAATTTAAAGGTGGGTGTGTTTGCCCTCAGGGATGTGCTCTTTGTGTTCTACGATTTCCCAGCCTGGGTCTGGAGGGCCAGCTTACTCCTATTTCTCCAACCTTGCCGTGGTATTGACTTTTGCCAATTTTTGGCCACTGCAGATTCGTTGCTTACCACAAGAGGACAGCACTGGATAAGGTTGCACCTCCAATGAATGGTCTTAAAAAAACTTTCCGCTATCGAGAATGTGTAGTTCCCACCTGTTTCAAGAAAACTGGTGAGCACCGAGTTGCTTTCAGCGACAGTTGTATGTAATACAATTTTAGCTTGCACATATTTTTAATGTAATCGCTCCTAAAAAGGACTGTTTTCTAGTTATTTGCCCTTTTTCTGCATGTTCTCATTTTGAAAACTAATTTTGTGAAAAGCGTCTCTGAACCATATATATACACACACACACACACAAATATATATATTTTATACATATATTTTATATGTTATAATATATAAAATGCTGCTTATAGTATTATGAAGGAAAACTAAAAAGCCTGCAAAGGTAACAGTTAAAAACTCTGGGAAGGAGGGGTAAGTCTGCTTTTAGCCAAAAGGGAATGTTCACGTATTACTGAGAAATACTGCAGTTAAAGTTTGGTGGACCAGTGATCTGCAGAGTCAAATCTCAAATCAAGACACTTGGAGCTGTGCCATAAGGTTAGTTAAAACCAAGCTTGGTCATTTAACCCAGTCTTTGGTAGTGGTTCCTTCCTGTCTCCCCATCCATAAGTTTTGTTTTGTTTTGTTTTTACAACCTGGCAAAAAATCAATGAAGTCTTGTTTTCTTTCAGAGCAAGACACTGTATTATAGTGACCACAAAGCAAAACTGAGACAAAGAGTAATGAGAAATTTGCTTGTCGTTTGCCTTGCATTGAAACAAATGGTTGAAAACTCTTCTTCCCCCAAAATTGTAAAAGAAAAAAAAAAAAAAAAAGCTGCATCTGTTCATGGTTGCATCATCTGGTTATAAAGCAGGAAAATATAATTCAGGAAAATGCAAATTCTTTCTCTCTCTTTCTCCTCCCCAAAGCTAAATTTAGAACATAAATCTTTCTTAGAATAATGTTTGGGTTTTATTTTGTTAGCCAAAAAGAGAAATGTAGCTTAGTCTCCAAACCAATATGACAATTTTTATAACCTAAATATTTTTCTTGGCATCATAAAAAAGAGTGGGTGGGAAAGGGATAAAAAAGTTGGCAGTTTAAGCAAATAAACTAGAAAATAATACATCCAATTAAGGGCACCAAAATAATGTTATTGTTCTCTAAGTGGTATTTTCATTGCTAAAAAGTTGCTTTTGGTGCAGCAGGTTCCCAGTAGGACCTCACAGAAGAAGTAAGATTATAACATAATGATTCTGTAACGCCACATTTGGAGAACAGGTCTCAAAGGTAGTGGCATAAAATAAGACGATGGCAGCATTTGAAGTACAAAATGCACAGGACATTTCAACAAAACTTGTTTTCTTGCAGCTAAGAGTATTTGAAGCCCACATTTGAATTTAGTGCATTATTTTAGCTAAAAGAAATGAGGTTAGAGGAAGTTATTGATGCAGGCAGAGAAAGAGTCATTCTGTCTCAAAATTTTCTAAAGTACATGAGGGTGTGAAATATTTCTAAACCAAACGCACCTAAGGTAGTCACTTCTTAAAACTGTTTAGAACTGGCTCAAAAAGAGACAAAGCCTGTGCAGGAGTGGAGAGGGGTGACTGTGGGTGTTGAATTTTGGCCTAAAATAAAATCCCTTTTCTTTAATGTACAAAAGTAGAAAACATGTTGTTTGCATAAAGAGAACTGTAATGGTCCATCTGCCTGTCATCAGAAATATCAATTACAGCAGAGATTATTCTCTCTTAAAGTAGCATTTAATTAGTGGAATTTAATCTGAAATACCACTAAAACGCTTCCTGGCTAATTATATGACTTCAAATCCCTTTCTTTTTATACCTAGAGGAATCAGCTGTGGGATTACCTACTCTAATGATACAAGTCAGACAGCTTTGCCTGGCAGGAGTGGGGCTATGAAGACAACAGACTCCTCCAACAGAAGCTACAAGTTGCACCACTCACTCCACCAGTGCCTGGTATCCGCTGGATTACACGCACATTCAGGAAGGGACCGTTTGGACAAGCCCGACTGTGAGTGACGATACATGTTGTTGGGCAGCAGGGCAGGGTCTCTTTGCCTGAGCTGTTTTGCCTCTGGCTTAGAGAACAGATTAGAGATCTTCTTTACTGCAGATGGATGACCGAGTGTGTGTGTGGTGAGGAGGTGTTGCTTGAAGGAAGGAAAATGCGAAGAGAAGAAGAGTGATTAAACCACTCATTAAATTTAATAGCCTTGCTATTTATATTGGAGTTGGCTTTGCAGCAGTGGGTAGGAATGCATTAGCGAAAGGAAAATCTATATACAACCTAATAAAGCTAGAAGCGGAGTTGAGAACTTGGGCAGAAATGGTACTAGTTTATACTTTTTTTCTTTTTAAGAAACTACTTCCTGTTTCAGGAATGTCTCTCCAACTTGCAAGTTTAAAGAAGTAGCTTCATTAGCTTTACCATGAGAAATGCATATCCTGTTCAAATGAAGCTTTGCCTATCATCAGGAGTGCTCCTGGTTGTGCACAGGGAGGCTACTCCTCCACTGCCTGGCAAGAGCAGGACAGGAAAAGAGTTGCTAGCTTAATGCATCAGGAAGGCCAGTTTTATAGCATGAGTCTGGAAGTGGGAACCACAGTCACTAGCTAAAGGCTGCACTTAAAATTCACAGGGCCAAAACAAAATTCAAGGGCCGCATTCCTGTCCTGTGTGTCTTAGCTCATGTTATGGTATCTAAATATCTGCTTTCAGATCGAAGGGAAGGAATCAGTCCTGCTTGTAATGAAGTCGATGCAAAGGCTACCACTGACTCAAGGTGGTCTTTGGTTGATGCTCTGACATTCATGGTTGTAAGAGAACTAAAGTTCACATACACAAATGGCAAAAGTTATACACAAGGGTTTTATTACATGAATAATTTGACATACTCCACGGCAGTCAGATACAAGTGCATTTAATTAATGTTTTGTGGACATCATAACAGTCGGAATATTTCAGCAGAACAGTCAGTATTTGGCTCAATTCAAGCCAGTGCAATTCATGACATAACCATAAACAGGAAGTTACAGGTCTACAATGAGGTTAGACTAGATAGCAACAGCATATTTATTGTCACATCAAAGCATTACAAAGTATGAAAGCCCAATATTTCAACTATCTCTAAAATGGTATTTGTACAAACCTGTCGTCAATACCTAAATGTAAGGATTCGTCACATCAGTAATGGATCATGACTTTCTCTATTTTTGGGAGTTATTTCAATATTCAAAACTATTTGGGGCAACAAGAAGAAATGTAAACATCTGATGGTCCTTTGAAAGTCCCTTCTGAGAAAATACATTGTGTGCCACAGGAAAAGTGCATTCTAACTGGTGTGTCTGCTATGGCCAGTTTGACTCAAATTCACATAGCACCAGGTATTTATCCATTTCTGCAGTAAAAAGTTAGAAAATCTTTGTATTAACTCAGAAAAGAGAAAACAAAGTCAAAAGCTTTTTTCTTCTTCTTTCTTTAGAGGAACAACAATTAAATAAAAAAAAAACCCCAACCAACATTTAAACAGTTACCTCTTATGTACAAAGGAACCAACAGCTAGCAAAGCGCATAGCTGGTGAACAGTCTTTATTATTTTTTTCTTCAGGTTCATGTACCTGAATATGAGATTATTTACAGGTGGACAGGTATCCACAGAAGTAATAATCAGAATACTTCTATTTGGCTAAAAGTTGTATAAAAAAAGACAAAACTTTTTTCAAATTCTTTCCAAATATATATATATATATATATATATACTAAAAGTATTCAGTATTTCCATTAGTGCCAGAATTGGAAGCTCTTCCTCATTTTAAAAAGTTAACTTTGTGATAGTAAGTGACAGCAAAGGACTGATGGTTGCAGTCAAGAGCTTTGATTTGAGGGACTGCAGCTGGAGCTACACCAGGCCCATGGGACAGTTGCAGATTGCAGAGAAATGCAGTAGTGTCTTTCTGTTGCTGTAATAGGCCACATCCTGGTAACGGAGATCTGCCAGCTCCAGGGAGCCTCCTGTACCACACTGAGCATCCCTACAGCTACCTCTGCGTAACCCTCCTGGGGGCAGGTCCTCCACCGATATAAATGGTCACAGCTATGGGAGATATGGCAGCTGATAACCATTGAAGACCTGCCCTCAAGCACTTTTTTCAAGTCATTGCGTTCTGTGAATCACGTTGTAGGGGCCCTGGTAAGGAATATGTTTTTCTATTAAGCAACATACAAAAAGCACTGCATTTTTTCAAAAGGACAGTGTTTAAAAAAAAACAACCCCAAAACCTCTGAAGTAGTGGAAATATTCTTTATGCAAATGGACAACTAGCATGGACAGGTAGCTCAATAAATGGGAAAACATAATTTCAACACTAATTCTTGTAAAGAATACAAAATTAAAGGCCTTAGCCCATCAAATACAAATACATACTGCAAAAATATTTTTCAATTAAACATAACCTAGATGAGTGCACATCTCTGGATAGCTAAGAATACTACTGCCTTCATACTGGTATCAAATATTTGAATAGTTTGCATATAAACAAAATCTTCCTTTGTTGTTGAGTCCAGGCTTGCTTTACTCTAAAGCAAGGATATTCTTAATACTTCTATTTTTTTGGTCTTTCTTCCTGTAGGATAAACTGTTAGAAACACACTTCATTCATTGACCAGGCTGGGCTGAAATGTATTACAGCAACAACCCAAAATTTGTGTAAGAAGGTTACACGCAATACCTTTTTCCTTCATTTAATTACACCAGCTACAAGAGCAAGACATCTGTTTTTCATCTTTCCTACTCCCTTCCAACAGACGGTACACTAAAAACAAGGCCTGATCCTTCGTCTCTTACACACCCCAGCCCTGAAGTCCAGTCAATGATTAGGATGAAGGATTGAGAGTTTTGAGCAATGTATCATCTGGGGCAGCAGGTCTCAGACGTGAGACCGCAGCTCCTAAGGAGCTGTCCATGCCTCCCAAGTGGCGTACTGCAGAGCACCGTGGAGAAGTGGTGGTAAGAACGAAACTGGGCTGGTAGGGTGGCTGAAAAGGCTCTCCCGAGGGGGAGGATCATGGTGGCAAGCCCAGTTTGCAGTGGCCTCCTCCTTGGCATTGCTTGTGCTAGTCTTGCTGCAAACTCCTGCTGACCCTGTGTGAGAGAGCAGCTGCTGGTCCCGCTCCGCTGCCTGAGCGTGCAAGATGCTGAGCCAAAGTGCAAGCGGTGCCAGAGCAGCAGCAGCTCTGGCTGAGCGAGCACAGGTACCACATGTCCCTCTGCTTGGCCACACTGGGCCCGGGAGTCCTAACTGGTCCCCTGGAGCGTGCCAGGTCCCTGCCTTGGCCACAGGCCCCCAGCAACCCTGCTCCTGGGGCCCTGCAGCTCAGCACTCTGCTGTTCCACGCCTCGGGTTTTTGGAGAGCAGAAACAAGACAGGAGACAAATATATGCTGAAGGACATGGAGCACCTGCAGCCCCTGAAGTTTGGGAGTTGCTAACCTAGGGGAAAAGGTTGGCGTTGAACTGATTCAAGATACAGTATGCAGCTGTATGAAAATGCATAGTTTGTATGTATACATTCATTTACAAAGATCAAAGGAAGGTTCTTTCTTTGCTATGTAGTTTAATCACCATCTGCTTTCAACAAAAATGCAACCTGACAAAGCTGCAGGAGACCCGTTAAGCACACAGCTTGGGAGTTAATGGTAGCTGAATGGCATTTCCCAAATAAAGAATTAGCTTCTTTTTATTCTCACTTCTTGGAGACAATTTTAAGTAGTTTTTAATTCGAAGACTGTCATTTCTGTAACAATGTAAAATAGATTTGGGGATTTCAGGAGATTCCAGTTCAACCATGGTCATCTGAGTATTGGCATACCCTGCTCTGAGGTTTATTAACAAGTATAAGCCCTGCAAGACAAACAAGCAAACCAACTGAAATAATGTTTTAACTATGGTGTGTGAGCTAGATTAAAACACGATTCTTTTAAAATGCTGAAATTCTAGTTCAGTGGCAAGTAGTGCTTTTTTGCTTTTTTGGCAATAGCTGAGCTAGTATTTAGAAAATTCTATGAGTTTGCTCACTTTTGCTTTTATTTCAGTTAACACTTTGGAACCTAGCTGCTTCCCATGAGGAATGTCTGTTGTCCTGAGCATCCCTGAATGTATAACAGTAATGTACCAGGCAGGATGGGCTCAAAGACAAGGAGTAAACCCTAGTTCAAATGATCTGTTTTAATCTTAGTTTTCCATTTATGCTCCTTCTGAAGAAAAACTGCTTTCTCACTTGTGATACTTACTAAAACACAATGGTTTGCTACTAAATGTAACTTTAACAAAGAAAGATCACTGCTTTTTACTAATCAAGATGTTCTATAAACATTCAATTCAGCAATTAATTGACTTTGTTCATGATACTTCATATTTCTTCATGTTCTTAATTTTTACTTAGGAAAAAAGTGGTTAATGCATTTATTATATGACTTAGATTCTTCCTCACGATTTTTACTCAACCATATCTATGAAAATTGCACAAAAGCATTTTTGAAGCTAGAAAAAAAAAATAAATTGGATAATCAGGATTCACATAGGGTAGAGTAAATTTATCAAAGCATATTTTGCAATCTAAAGGAAGAAACATTGCCTGTAGCTAGTGAACTGATCGTTCACTGGGAAATGAAAAAGCAGAAAATACTTTTTTCCATACAAACAATGAATATTAGAAGTGCAAGAGGATGGGATTTGCTCATACTAAAACCCAGTGACCAGAAACAAACAATTCATTCCCTGAATGACTTGAATAACTTGAGAAAAAAACATTCTTTCTCAATTTTTAGAAAAAGTTACTCTGTCCAAAGCTGATTTAGTGCATTAATAAAAAGCAGGAGCCAGTGCTTAGCAAATCAGTAATTCAGTAGTCTTTCTTTCAAGTGCAAGCACATACTTCTTTTAGTATTTTAAATAACTCAATTATTTTCATAGACTTTCAGGCATTAATATACACATTGCTACTTTCACAAATGTTTTTAAGTTAAGAAAAATATTTGAAATGTTTGGAGCATTGTGACTTGTACCAAGAACGACTCCCTACATATCTGAAGCCTATTGGAAGTGCTCTTGGTTCAGCAGGCAGAATCGACTCAGATGCAGGCACAAAGATTTTAACACTTTCTTTCAGCAAAATTCTTAGAGGAGTTTTGGAGAGCCCAAGTCTGTACGTTTTTGATCTAGCACTAAAACATTTTCAGTGGCAGTAGACTGCAGAGGCTTTTTGGCAAGTTGTGGCCAAGGTCCTCTGAATTCTGGAGTTCTCCCTAGCTGCCACCACTACAGGGAGACAGTGATAGTTTAATGAAGGTCTGCACGGTGGCATTTTGTTGTTCTGTGGTTTTTTTTAATCTTAAGTAAAGAAAAAGCACCAGCTTCTAGTAAGAAACAGTTTTTTGCTATCTGCAAGTCACTGGCAGTGGAAGTACCTTACCTAAATCTGCTGTGCTGGCCCACAGACTGCCCCCAGAGGGCAGAATCAAATCAGATTGCGAAGGAGTATCACTGACATGCAAAAGTCTTCTTCTCTTTTAAGCTTTCCTTCAAACGTATACCAAAGCATAGAAACTAGTCAGGCAACAGAACTGTTATTTGTGCTGCCTGATGGACTGTCACCTTGGAGTAGACCTCTTGCTGCTCTTGCTCTTCAGCCAAACACAAACTGAGTTTTCAGACACCTGTCCTTAGTGCAAAGGTTTTAAGCTTAATTTTTCCACAATTGCAAGACCTCAGCAGCACTGTGCAGCACTCATCTCTGTGGTAGGATGTATAGCTAACATTAATCTATGCTTTCTCTTCAGCACAGGTAACATGGTGCTCACCAATGTTAAGCATGAAACTTGCACTGGCGGTGCGCTTGCCATGCTCCAGGGATGCCCGTTAGTCCCTGAAAGAACAAAACAGCTTTACAGCATGCAGAAATACCTGGATCTTGCACGTCTTTTGTAGGTGAAACTGAAGCTTGATTAAAAATGGCAATATGATATATTTGCAGCTCAAGGTGACACTGTACTCATGCTGTTGTAGCAGCGGTTAGCTTTTACCTATGGATGTACAAATGAAAAAGCAGAATGTCTGAAAGTCTCTTACAAGGAACTGGGGACTCTGGGAGGTGGTTGACAAAGCACTTTTGCAGGAATTTTACATGGTGGCGTTGAGGACTTCAGCGCTGTGCGTGGTCTGTGCACACATGCTCATCAGCCTGGGAGAGGGGAGCCCACGGAGGACTCACCTGGGAAGGAAATGAGAGCACGCCCTCTCTCTCTCTCCTCTCTTTACTGCTATGTGCTTTGTCTTCCAGTCACTGCAGACTTCCACTTTTCTAGGTGTGATTTGCAATAAAGAGTTTGGACAAAGTAAAAGTAAAAAAGGTCTTTATTTGTCACTATCCTCCACAAGACTTGAAAGGATTCTGTGCTGGGGTAGAGTAGCTGTTCTTTGCTTAAAATGTTGAAACTGGCATCTAAAAATTCTTAAGCTAGACTATGTGGAATAGTATTTTATTAGGGTTGTTAAGTTTAACACCAAAACCAGAGGGAAGACGAGTTCTTCATTAGCTCATTTAGGAACAAGACGATTGTTTTTAGGACAGTAGTTCCCACAATTTGAGGGGATGAAGGCAGGAAAAAACAAATGGAAATACCATTGTCAACCTCAACGTGGGCCTGTAAATGCAAGAGTTTGGAGAGCTGCTCTTTAAAGCAGGAAAATACATACTCCCTTACAGCTTCTGGTGGTGCCTTGTACTTGCATGATTTCAGCCCCTCCAGAGACAAGGGGCTTCTCAGACTGCCCGCTATACAGCATTGCATTAGCATAGTGAAAAATGTGTCTCTTTGGTAATTAAGTGAAACCGATTTCAACTTTTCTGTGAGCTCTTTTCATTTTAACCTGGCTTATTAAATAGCTTTATACTTCTTTAAACTACATTAGGCTAATTTTTTTTAAGACCCATAGCAATTAAACTAATGCAGGTTTTGCATATAAGCAAATCCAATGTCTAGACCTTTGTCTCCTGCTTATTCATATTCCATTTTAAACCATGCTATCCATTAATGTATTGAATTTACCAAATGGTAAAACATTTCAGAAGCTATAATATTTCTCAATGTATCATTAAAAATGTCTCTGACCTAAATAGTTTATTATTTGCTGTATTTTATGGAACTTGCATTTTAATAAAAACATCTTACTTTAATGGTTAACTTCTAGTTAAAACTAGATTAACAAAACCTTTATTGTTTTGTATATCAAAAATACCTGGCCCAACAAGTGAAAAAATACATAAAGTGCAATGCAGACCAAATTAAAGCTCAGTAATTTTACACTGAGTTAAAGAGGATATGCTGTGGTTCTAAAAATAACAATTCAGAAAAAATGTTTTTGAAAAAGAACTTACCTTATATTCTCTAAAACAATATTTGATAGGAAACAAAGGAAAAACAATGTATGTGGGCAGATATTGCCCTTTTGTGACTGAAGCCAGACAAAAGGGTGCATGGATCTAAATACTGCCGTCTTAGGCAAGCAGAGTGCATTAGAAATCCCATCTTCATAAAAACTGGGCAATTGGGCTTTTGTTTTCCTACAGCTGCTTAACATGTGCTAAATTCATCCCCTTCTATGATGGAAATACTTTTCTCATATGAAATAATATGAGTAGCAGATGACAAGAAAACATAATTGCTTTTTTCACAGAGTTTAAAAAAACGTAGTGCAATTGATGCTGACATTTATCTTCCTTCAGCTACCTTATGAACCGTTACCTTTTCCCCATCACCGCTACACTGATGCGAGAATAAAAAGAGGCTGAAAAACTGCGGTAGCAAAGCAGCTGAGGATCTTTCCTATTTGCTACCAAGTCTGGGTAAGAAGTATACCCTGGTTTTCTGTGGCCCAGAGAACTCTGTACTAGAGAGACCACGTCTCCCCACCCCCCGATAAACATTTTATGGCCTGAGATGACCTTGAAAAACATCAGGACACCCCTGGGGTCGGGGGGGAGCAAGGTCCCGTAAGGTTGCTTTTCATGTCCCTTAACTTCTCCAGTATCTGCTTAGCAAAACCACGGCACAGTTAAGATGTACTTTTAAGGCTCACTGTATGTAGGATTATTGATCTAACTCTTCTTTTTCCCCTATAGACTCCATTTCATATCAAAATCAATGCTGTTTTAATGGTATTCTAGTAGTGCTAAGCAACCAGCTGTTAGTAGAGCTCTCTTGAGCTAGCTGCTGTGGGAGTATGTGCAAGTCCAGGCCCTTAACGAGACTCCAGCCAAGACAGGGTGGGATAAAGGCAGTATTATCATGCCTGTCACATGAAGAGCAGAGGTACAAACCCAGCAAGCCATATACTGATCTAGCCTTCAGCCATATATTGATCTAGCCTTCAGGCATTTTATACAGACCTACACTTTTAGGAGTGCTTCAAGCCAGCATAACCCCGGATACTTCTCTCTAGAAATGCCTCTGCCAGGGGGTAGGAACAGCTCTTTCAACAGTAGCACAAGCTTATCCCAACTTAACCTGCTGTGGAACTACAGTGTTTGTTAGGTGAAATGTAGAGATCTGAATCTAAAATAATATTCCCTAAATCCCATGACTCACAAAGATAATGTCTGGTTCCTTGCAAATGCAGGGGTAGCTGGTGCTGTGCTAGAAATGCCACTGGAAAGTGATGGGGCAATGTCCCCTTTATAAAAGTCTACTAATAAAACACTTGCTTGGGAAGTGGAAGAGTTGGGAAAGAGTTGGAAAGAACCTCCTTTACCTGGGGGGTCAAACTCACATTGGTGTGGTTTTAGGGTTCTTTGCTAGGTTCCAGCAAGTCTTGGGAAAAGGATTTAGTTAAGGTTACAGGGCTCCACAAGAGCCCAGACAAGAGCATACTCGCACCGGTTACTTGCGGAGCTGCAGCATGGCTCTGGAAAGAGGGAAACCACCACTTTGGATTTCAGCTCTGACAATACTGTAATTTATTCAGTGACCTTCTGTAACATAAAACTTCTCCAACAGTTTTATTTTAATCCCTGAAAGAAAGAATATTCTTTAAAAGAGCATTCTGTACTGTGGGTCAGGAATGTATGCAGATAACCACATCGCTCAAGCTGGACACAACCAATGGAGCACTTCCTGCAGGTGACAGCACACGATTATGGTGATAACTCCCTCCACAACAGCCTGGCTATCCTGGATCCCATTCTGAAAAACCTCCTCTCCCTGGGCCTGGTATCAGTAGGATGGATTACAGACTGAATACCATGTGCTTAACAGCCCTTAAATCTGTCACTCAGTGATACATCCAAAGTCCTGCCACTTTGGTATTAGTAAAAACTGAGCCAACATCTGCCAACAGCCGGGCGAATGTGCCTCGGTAAGTATCCATCCCTCTCACAAAGCCTAACAGCAAAATTCTTTTCTCAAGCACTCAGGTAGGAAGATTCACAATTTCATACTCCCAATTACAGTGGAAATAGTCACACAGAGAAAAACCTAAGTGCCTTTGTTCTACAACTGTTACCTGTGTGAGCAGTCCTAGTCAATGCACTTATTCACGGGAATAATTGCAACTCTCCTGAGAAAATCTGTAATGTTTCGAGGGCTCACCTAGTTGCAATGCTATCTGCATTTTGCTCTTAATTGTGTAACAAGACTTTTTATCAGGCTTGTAATTTAAAAAAAAAAAACAAACAACACAAAAAACTTCTGTAATTGACTGCTTAACACTAGTTTCCTCCTACTCGGATCCAATTCTGAGCAATTTTGTTTCAGGTCTTACTTGACTGGCTCAAGCCTCTTCCAACTAATGTCTCTAAATTTCAGTTTGTCCTTTGGCCCTTTGCTAGAACTCAGTCAAACAGGGAAACAACCAAACTGTCTTCTGTTCAACAGATCTGATTATTCTGCCTTTCAGTTAATTCTGGACTCTGAGCATAAGACAAAACCAATAAGAGAGATGGGAAAATGACATGTATGTCATTATTTAACAGCAAAAAAAAAAAGGTGCAAGATACACCATACTTGGCAACCTATATTCTGTTGACCCCACAGTGCAGATGGAGAGAAGAAATATGTGAGCGGAGCTTTTAGTTTAATTGTTCAAACCCTTTTTATAACTGAACAACAAACCCTCAGCATAATCTTTTCCTATACAACCTGCTTGCATGAACTCTCCACATAAGTTGGAGCAGATCATGTTGTAGAATTTCATTCAGACTGTACAGGATAATGAAGAAATTTCTCCATTTTAGAAGTTATTTTCAAAAGAATACAATTTCAAGCTAAGTATTGGTAATTTAGGAATATCTTCACAATCAGAATACAAACAAATAAAACCCAAAAATAAAAAGGAAGAGACAAAGCAAACACTGAACACTGATGTAGGCATTTTCATGACATCATGGGAAATTTCAGACTAAACTATCTGTAACCAAGGGCAATATATTTTTTTTTCTTTCAGTACTCCAGAATTTGTATAGCTTTGTAAAGGTGTTTTATGTTACTTCTGCCATGTAAAACAACATACTCCTATGTGATTTACAATTCCCCCTCTCCTCCTTTTGGTTCTTAGGAAATCCCAAATCCTGTTTCATAATGTGTAATAAATGGTTATAAAATTATACCAACATTATCATTTCAGAGAGGTAATAAGATCCCAGTGCTATAAAAGTCAGTTTTAAAAGAGTGCACGTTTCGCAGTGATGTACAAACACACACCACTTGTTTCCGTAATTTAGCCCTTTGTAAGTATTGCACCTTGTTAATAAGGCTACTGTCTATTTTCTTTTAACACTAAAAATTAGACAACATCATTTGTGGCTTAAAAGTACACTAAGTTTTTAGGTAAACTTAGTTATTTCCTTGCACACTCAGCTCCTATGCCTTCAGCTGCCTGGAGGAGTGTTGAGCGTACTGGGAATACAGATGAAACTATATAGGTTTATATAACGTGACCTGCTTGTCATGCATTTTTTTTTCTGATGTGCTCAAGTAAGTTCTTTTGAGCTTGATGGCAAATAGACACCTTTTACAAACCTAAGCAATGCCTTCACATGCTGAAATGTACAGTTAAACTTGTTTTCTTTCTCACTTTCCCTTTGCAATGGAAAAAATAATTTAAAAAAAGAATTCTCTAAGTTTGTCTGGTCTTCTAAATACAAGATAAATTGCATAAAATCAGAAAAAGATAGATTGTCTTACAAAGTGCTTATTTCAAACAAAGCTATCAGAGTATCTGCTCTTGCCAAGGCCTGATTTCAGAAGAGTGTAAAATTGTGTGCCTAACTTTAGAAAGACAGTCTCACCAACTCCGCAAGTGAAGTTAAACACATACTTGAGTGCTCTGATGAATATGAACCTACATTTTATTATTGGACTATCAGTGGTTCTAACTCTGCATAGCTGTACCTGGTAATTTATAGGTTATGTGCACCCCTACCATGACAGATTTGTTGGCATCACTGTAAGAATTAATTACTACAGTTACATACTGATACTAAGAATTCTGATGCCATGTGCTATTTACATTTTTAGGTCCTAATATTGAAGATTCTGATTTTTATTCACTTCAGTATAAATATTTGAGAATTTGCAGAATGGAGTCCCTGGACACAGGAAAAAGAGTTGATAGGAAAAATTATTACGGACCAAAAGTAATTTCTTTGCATACAAATAAAGAAAAATTTGAGAATTTGCCTATGTATTTCTTCAAAATACTAGTTAACATGGTTCAATAAAACTTTGGGCTTATTGACGCTGATACCTCTGCAGATATGAAAAAAACCCATGGTGGGATGTTTTCTTTTAATTTCACGTAGAATTAGCACTTTGCAAAGTAGAGTACTCAACACCTCCAGGATATCATGCTAACATATTATTTTTTTGTTTGCTGAAGTAATTTGGTAAGAAGTAATCCAATTATAGACAAAGAATGCTTTGAACAAGCAACGCTATGAACAAGAAGCCTTTATATTTAGAGTAGATCCTAAAAAGATTTATACAAATGTATAGATTTATATTATAATTAGGTTATGGTTCAAGCTCATTTTCTATATTTTTATATCATCTAACATTAATTTTTTTTTCTGTTTGGAACTTCATAAGCTATAGCGTTAAGTAAGACCATGTTCACTAACTAGTACTTCCTTCTAATTTTAGTAATTCAAGTAGTGACATACTGCTTTTTAAATTTTGCCTAGAATACTAAAAAACCCCCAATTTCTTAGCCATCTTCCATTCAAATAAACCTACATCCTGCCTTTGCAGCCCTCTTATGTTCCCTGAGGAAATCTGTATTAACTTTTATTTTTTTGTCTTCCCAAGGCAGTTTTTTACAACCATTTTAGTAACTTTTGTTTATCTGACAATTACACAGCATGTACTAATTGCTGCAGGGTATAACATACTAAGATAAGGACTCTAAAGTCAAACCTGATTTTTTTAAGAGGACTGGCAAATAGTAAACACTAACATTCAAACATTTTAAAATGTTCAAGTCCATCTTTAGCATCGAATTACATCAAGAATTCGGAATTAATCTTGAAACCCTACCTTGTTAGTATAATATTGTGTATATGCCCAAGTAATAGGAAAGCTGAAACAGCATTTCTATTGCTAAATTAATTTCCCTCAAGGGTATATTAGAGATCTCACATTCAGATTCAACCACAGTTGGAAAAAAATTCTTGGTGGTGTGTTACAAAAAAGCAGAACACTGGCTTGTTACTAAAATGTATCCATTCCTTTACATTTCATCAGCTGACTGGCCAAACGAATTCTTTCTGGGAGTATGAGCAAGCAAACCATATTTTAATTTGCATGGTGCCATCAGAAACAGACTGATTTCTGTTTTCAGGGTTTTTCTGGACTGCTGTTAGAAATGCTCCATGTCAAGCACAAAGAACATGATTAGTGTTTTTCTTATTGAGGAATAAACTCAAGAAGTTGCAAGTGGAAGATACACATCTTCTTTAATCTTGCATTTGGGTAGAAGTGAGAGTGTGGTCAATGCAAAAGCACTGTAGTCTTAGATGGAAAAACCAGTTCAAGGGGGCACCATCAACTATAAGTGTACATTGGCTTTTTTGCAATCTTGAAGGCTTTCAAGCTCTACATAGATGCAGACAAGGGCCGCTTACATCTAGCAGATACAGAATGTATTTAAACCCTCAGCTTGATTAATTTTTGCTCATGAATTACTTTCTAGCTATTTTGCTAAAGGTGCCATAAAACCCTCCTGAACTTATACTAGAACAAAATCTACGCTACGGTGCTTTGCAACAGCCCGCAGTTATCTACTAGAAAAATCCTGACAAATGCAGATTAAATCCCATACTCTGTACAGGTTTCAGCTCCAGTGCTGCCACCTTACAGGAAGATTGAATCAAGTATAAATAATAAGATCAAGATCAGACTTTACAAACGTTTCCTTATCAAAATGTTTCTAAGAAAAGGTGCAGCACAACTTTCTCCAACAGATGACTGAAGTTTGAACCAACAGAAACAAGCCTCACTGGCAACCTCTTACATCTCTGCACATGGCTAGCAAGCTTCTAATTTCATGACCTGTTTCTGAGATGGTGTTTCAACATATTTACAGGCAGGGGAAGAAAAGAAATCACTTTGCATTGCCACACTTACAGTGATTGTCTTGAATTCTTGGCAGGGCCACTCTAGATGGTCCCAGACCATAGCAGGCAATAAAAAAACATCCCGACTCACTGGATCAGAATGAATAAAAAAACAAAAAGTCAGCGACAAGAACATCTGTGATATTGCATGGAGCTGGAATCCGTTCTTACATGAAGAACTTTTGGCTAAAGCTTTGCCTCCTGTTGTGTTGCTTACCTAGTCATTATCTTAAAAAAATGAAGGGGAAGAGGAATGAAGAAAGTGATGTCAGTGATGGCAAATGCGTGCAAGGAATCTGTAGATCATTAGATAGCCAACGTTCATACCAGGCTAATGATTTGGAAAAAGTAATTCAACAGATAGGCATTCTGCTCAGCTTATTCACACAAGCAGGGTTTACACGTCTGGCTTACATGACAACAGATACCTGCTAGGTGATGACTGGTATTGGTTAAGAGTAAGTGTAAACCTGCAAATTGGAATGGAAGAGTTTTTGCTCACTTTGCATCTTCTGTATCCTGTTACATTTGTGCAAGGCACTAGAGAATCAGGCACATTGTTTTGGGTGGAAACCATTTTACGACTAAGATGATCTGAGTTTGTGCTGTCCAATAGCTTCATACAGGAGCAGCTGGAGCACAGTCGCATTTTAAAAATTGCCATTAAAATTTCCCACTTCTAAAATTACCTCCTTTGCCAGATCTTTTGGGAATGGGGTAAATGGGGAAGTGGGAAATAGCTTTGTTACAGCAAGAAAACTCCTGAAGAAAAATATTTGGGATCTATACAGCTGATATCCACTCTGATACTGATGTTGGCAACTTCTGTTACCAGCATCAATACTAGTAAGTGGTTAAACCCGATAAAATAGATCCTTCCATTTTTGTATCTCAGGGGGAAGTTCTGGCTCTTGACATAAATGAACCCACGTCCAAATCGCTGTAGCACACAGAGACTGTGTGATGCATTCAGGCTGTTCTTTCCAACTTCTCCGGGAGGTCAGAGACAATGACCTACCTCCCATAGAGAAACCAAAAATAGGGGAAATGGCATGTACTGATGACAATAAGTGACCACAGCATTCAGGCTAGCTCTTCCCTGGGAAAACAAAGAAATCTGACTTTCAGAGAGGCCGGTGCAGAAGTATGAGATGAGTCAGATGTTAGGAGGACAGTGATGCAGCTTAAAGCAACACAGAAACAAGAGACCGAAAATTGAAGAGGTTATTCCAGATTACACTCAGTACTGCCAGCACAGAAAAGGCTTTGCTGACATTTCTGTACTTGCTGGGCATGTTGGGAAGGCGAAGGGGATCTCAGCGGGCGCTGAAGTGCTCCTGCAACATGAAGTAATCTCAGTTCAAAGCACGAAGCAACTGGTGAACGCTTCACGCCGGTCCAGGCGGCTGTGCCGTCCCGCTACCGCAGGCCATGGTTGAGACACAGTAACTGGAGGAGTGCCTACTTTTGAATCAAAATGCCACAGCCGTAAGATGCAAAACTGATTTAATATAAACTGCTGATTAAAGGTTGTGTAAAAATACTGGTAATTTAGCTTTGTCCTGGCAGGATTTATCAAGTATCTTTTGTCCTCTGTTCTGTTAACACCAACTTTCTATCCTGTTTTGATGATTTGAGGCTTTTGTGCCTATATGTAATCCATATCAAATTTGTACCAGAGGGCAATCCGGTCTGGAGACAAAACCATTCTTCCATGCAGAAATTAATAAAGAATAATCTTATTACAATAATTCGTAAAGTGCCCTCGGGAAAGGTGCTCACAATGCCATGACATTATAGAAACAATATACAATCTGATACATTATTTTCAAAAAATCCTCCAAAGCAAGAAGGGAAAATATAAAAGGAGGGGAACAACAAATATACAGGCAAATACTGTCAGTCTAACAAAAGTCAAATTAATTATGGAACGCTTTATAATTAGTCTTGGAGTGCTTGTAAAAATGGGGGGGGGGGGGGGGCAAATTGGCAGGAGTATCTTGGAAAAGTCCCAGATTTTCTAAGTCCTACCAAAGTAAATACACCATCAGCAAGCTCAGTGTTTGAAGATGAAATGACTATGAATTACTATGAGGTATTTTACTAAGGAAATTGAAAAAATACAACATCCAAAAAAATCCCATGACCCTCATTTTATTAAGAGGAAAGAAGATAATACAGTGGCTATGTATATCCACTGACCTTTAGCGTCTTGGTTTTTATATTTATAAAGAAAACAATCTTCCTCCTCCCTGTTGATCCCAGATTTTATATATATATAAACCTATATAATATATATAATATAATATATAGTCTTTTATATATATATAAATGCTCATACACACACATATGTTTATATATTTCAGGGTCTTACTAGATTTCAGAGTCTATTTTTCTTCTTTTTTAAATGACTTAGAGAACACAATTGGGCAAAAAATCAAGTAATTACGTGCACACAAGCATATCTTGCCGCTTGTGCATGTAAATTACACAATTTGTAAACAACTGCAGAAATAGCATGTTCAAATTAGGCAACTGATTGCCCAATTAACTTGTTCAAAGAAAAACAGATGATAATCTTCGGTAGCTCCTATTATAAATTTTACTTCTCAGTACTACTTTACTGAACTCATAGTGTATATTCTCAACAACTGCATTGTTATTTTGTGTTTTTACATAGGCATAAGCGTCAATGCACGCTTAATAAAGCTATCAAGTGAACTTTGGACCAGATTTTAGAAAGCTGTTTAGATACCTAGAGTCCCCTTATTTCAGTGAGAATGAGCCGGGGGGGCGGGAGAAAAAAAAAAAGAGAAAAAGATCTGGTCTAATTTCAAATGGTATGGAAAAAAAACCCAGGAATTTGCAGGCCTCCATGCCTCTATTAATAGGCAAAATTTTGCTTCTGTGTCTTTCTTTGATTTTTTTTTTTTCTTTAATAGGAAAGTATTGTTTAAGCATATACATTCATATCCTAGTAAATCTGTATTTTATTTTTGCATTGAAATAATCACTAATTAATGATAATTCAATATAAGTTGAGACAGGACACCAGCTTGCCACATTCCGGTGTATACTTTCTAATGGACAGAGAAACTGAAGTACCCAAATCTATCAAAGTACTGCAAGCAGAGAAACTTGTTAATTCGTATATCAAAATGAGTTAAGAAATGGACTTTTACCATAAATACGTTGCTCCTTTGCTGTTGTACTTCTTTTTCTGAGGTGATGTTGAGGAAAGGGGGTATTTTCTTTTCTCTACCATTTTTTTGTGTCAAATAAATCTTAGCCACTTCAATCGGGGGGGGGGGGAAAGCTGAGCAAACCATTATCTTAACAACAGTCTCTCAAATAAGAGAAAAGGAAGCAAGAACAGAATTGCTGGGCTGGATCGTGTCCCTGAATAGGTACTACATGTAATCCTAGTGGATGCATTTACCAGTTCTTTACAGGTCTCCTGCAGCAACAGATGTGCTGGTCCAACTGTTCATCCTCCCTCAGAAATGGGAGAGTGGTAAGAAAAGCTACTGGCCCCCCATTATATTCTTACGGGTTTCAATCAAGCGTCACTGGATTTCTTCCCTCAACTTCTTGTTGCGACAATATCTGCTGGTGACTCTCCATTGCTGCTTTTCTTCTTCTAGAGGATCAAAATCCAATTTGGTACTTAAAATTACTTTGTTCCACTCCACTGGTCTGTGCCTGGTTTAAAAATCTTCCAGGAGCACTGCCTGTCCTTCTTGCAAATTCAGACTTTGCTTTTCTCCTATAAACAAACAAACAAAAATCCCAACTCCTCCCCACACCCCCTTTCCAAAAATATAATATAATCATTATCATACGTATCAGGAGAATTATTTAGCAGTCTCCAGTCTTAGTACAGCTTTTTTTGAGAAAACTGTAGCTTATATGACTCTGAAGTGTTTATTAGAAAGCTTTCAAAAGGGATCTTCGTTTCAGGAAAAGAAAAATTGTTCAGTTTAGCAAATACAGACGTTCACAGCACAGAGACTGAAATGGTTAAAAATGACCCTAAGGAGCAGGTAGCTCACAGAGTTAGCAAAAAAAATTAACTTTTTCTTTCTTTTACAGAAAAACACTAATAGCTGCTCTGGTTTCCATACTTAGTAAGACAGAATTTTGTTGTATGTCCTTGGTTTTGCTTTTCTTTTTTTTTTTTTTTTGCTCTATTGCTCCACACAGGTTTTGATTAGTGCTTCTCCTTGGCTACAAGTGCTTCACTTTGAAATACAAAGCTCTTAAAAAAAACCAAAACACCCCAAAAAACCAAAACCCCCAACACCACATCACTGGAGGGAAAATGGGAAGTGATACAGTGCGGCTGCAGCAATCTGGTTCTGCTGTTGTCCTCCCCCATCCCCAAATCCTCTGCATAATTCAATCTTTAGTCGATGAACCTTTGGCAGGCCTTCTTCCATCGGCAGGCAGTACACCACATATCTCTGTTCTCCATCCCATAGACCTTCCGACACTTTTTCCCCTCCCCTCTAGGCTTCCTGTCAGAGAGAAAGGGAAGCTTGTTAACGAGATGCTTTTGTAGCTTTGCTTTATCACCCTAAGATCAGGACAACAATCTCAATGGAGCGAAGCAGGCAGAGAACCCCTGGCGTTTCAAAGGGATTTGGCTTGTTTTCGAGTCAACTGGGAGATGACGAAGCAGGCAGACATATGGCCGTGACTCCACAGCTCCGAGCGACCAGTCCCTCTCCTTGCCTGGCTTCTACAGCCTCTGCAGCAGCTGCTGAGCCGGCTCCTCTGCTCCAGGGATGGTCCTGGGAACATACAGCCCTGACTTCAGCCAGCGACTAAACCCAGTCTAGATAAATGGTACTTTAGCCACGGTGAAGTGCCAAGGTGTAACGGATAGTCATCGCTATTCTACAATACAGCCCAGGTCACGTCAGGGAGAAGTCCTCTTTGCTGTAGAGCTGTGGTATGAATATTTTGCAGAGCTCTGAGCAGCGGACCGTGACTACCAGCAGGTAGCAGCTATGCAAAAGAGGGGAAAAGCTACCAGCTCCTAAGTTTGCCAGTCCTTCCTTCATGGTTTGCTCTGAGCTCCTTGACTGAAAAACAACAAAGTGATTGAAAACAAGTTTTAACCCTTGCCCTCATTTGCAGCACGTTCATGTGTGCTGCTTCTCTGTTGTCCCCAAGTCAGCAAGGTAGGCAGTATCCGCTTTTAAAGCTGTAACGATTGTCATGTTTTCCATCTTATAACCACACACAAAAGGTCACAAATTTAGAAAATGATCAAAGTAACTGTTAAAATGGAACTTTTTTTATTCAACACATAGCAAGCCAGCAAACCTGAGGAGCAACGCTACAACAAGTAACCCAACGCTCGCTACAGCAACGCCATCTGTCCTGTCATCTTTAAATCAAGTAACTGTACAGACAGAATTGTTTAATACCTGTATTACATGCTGTGTGGCACACATGGGAATTGCCTGGCGATTCCTCTCTTGCATACCTATATATTTTTTGTACCGAATGTTCACTAATGGGCACAATCCATGAATTGGGAAGATCCTAAGTTTGGTTTGTAGCATATGCAATGATCTGAGAGTCATGAAGAAAATGAAAAGCATGAAATCTTCCTTTTGTCTTGTTTTAGGGTACAGTCACCTTTAGGACTGTGAGAAACAAGGAGTTTCTTTACTGTAAGAAATTTAGCGTGTCAGTTTGATTTTTTAACATAATGTTCTGAATGCTTCTAAAGCAGGCTCCATTCAAACATCAGTTAGCTTTAATGGAATCGAATGTAGCTTATGTCTAGGAAGACAAGGTATAAAAAGCTTTGCTTTGATCTTATTTATTGTAAGATACGGTCTCTTACAATTCAGTTGAAGCCAAATACCATACTGACTGAATGGTGATGAACACACAAGACAGCCCAGTCTTTCAGGGAAAAAAGCAAAGCCACATAATGCAGTTCAGGATGCTTCAGCTGGAGCAGTGAATCTGGGCAGCGTTGCTTTACAGGGCGATTTAGATCTGCATCTGAACTCCAGACACGCCTGGCAGAAGGCCTGCAGTTTTGCTACACAGTCTGCCTTTCTCATTTTGCAACAACTCACTTTTCCCCTGAACTTTACCTTTGATGGTAATGAAAAGCAAAACAGGTCCAGAACACTTACTCTAAAGGATTCTAGTAAGGAACTGCCTGACAACTGCAATCACAGTTGGCGGTGTGGTTTTTCTGTTTCTTTGGCCACTGACATCTTATTTACTAAATGCCCTCCAGGTTCTGAGGCTGCTGGTCTGTCAGCAGGAGCTAATGGTCCCATACCTCAAGCCAAATGCTACTCTAGGCGGTGATGAAAGAACTGTGTGGGACTGTTTCTGCTCTCCACTCCCTGCAGGACGATTATGAGTTGGTGAGACCTGTCAATACAGACAAAAAAGCTGCTTATGAAGAACATACACATATGAATGCAGTATAAACACTTTTGCCAGAAAATGCAATTCATGATGCATGGTGGCAAGGATACCCAGGGAAGGTTATTACGTAACATACAACATAAGTTGTAGGTCTATTTAGAAAGATGACCATTTAGTATTAGGTACATTGTATTAGCTCCATTATGTTTCTCTGTACTTCCCGTCATCCAAACAGAGCAAACCAGAATACAGATCGGCATCATTTCAGATTTTGGGAAATACAGAAAATGCATTCATTCTTCTTTAAGAACTCTGAACAGCTCTTATGAAAACTTTCTCCAATTTAAGCAAAGAAAATAACTGGAAAAATAAACTTAGGCCTGTGCTGAGATCAATACCAGTAACCCCCTGTTAAATAAAGGGATGTCACATGTTGCTCCCATCTGTGACTTGGCACTCCTTGTAGAGAGACAGCCTTGGAGCAGGGGGTTTGCTGCAGGGCAGTTACGATGCAGCCCTCAAGGTTTTAATAGGAATGCAAGGCAGCCCCTCTGATCTAACAGCTAACGAGATGTACTGGATTATTTCCTTTATTCTGCACTGTAAACCTTCTCAGCAGGTGTCCTCCTTTGTGAATGTTCCCCAGTGAAGGGTGTAGTTTGGTCTTCTGAGACTTTCCAAATAAGCCTCCTACATGAGCCTGCGGGTTAGCAACATTATTTGAGTAATCACATGGCATAAAGCTTGGCCTTAAGTAATTTCTAAATTATTTACTGCTAGGGTCTTATTTTGCTCCTGGGTGAAGGCCACAACCACTTTACATCTAAAACACCAGAAAAAATTTATGAACACTCTTTTTTTGTTATGTACAGAACGTAGCAAGCTTCATTTGGGCATCTGCCACACAGAGTCACTGCCTCCTGCAGCCAGGAACTGCAGATATGTCATAGTTACCTGCATTGCTATGACTTTTCACCCCTGTCCTTTTCAAGTCTCATAATACCTGGAAGAATGGGAACTGACCTGACTTGAAGAGAGTTACTGAATGGGCTTTGATTTTTGATATAAAGTCTATTTTATAGCTACTCCACAGTAGCAAAAAACTAATACTTGTAATGGAGTGCAGTCACTCTTTCAACTTTCACTCTTGGCTGGTAACTACAGAAATTTCTGATTTAACTGCATGTGCAGCTCACACTCTGAACACATTTAGACCATTACTGACACGTATCTCCAAAACTTGAAAGAAGTTTCCCCTCTCTCTGCCTGCTTACCCTAAGTCATGTTTTATACATCCAGAGACCACACTAACTCCTGTCCTATCACTCCAGATTATTGAGGGCAGCTTGTTGTCTACTACTTTTTTGCTATCTTTTATCAACCACTTCTCTTGTTTTACCTAAGAATGATTGAAACACTGAAGATAAAATGCAAAGCAGTAACACTTTTCTAGTCTTTGGCATTTACCACACACTGCATAGTTTTCCAGTCATTGCCAGCAACATCTCTAGTCAATTCTGCTAGGGTTCTTAAACATTTTAAAAACCAGAAAATTTTTATAGCTACCACTACTAACCGATACTCAACATATTCCTCAAAGAAGTACTTTGATGGCCTTCTATGTTATAAGCAATTATCCTGATTGCTTCTAAACATAGAACAGGCTTGAGCAGTAATTGCAGCGTGCAAACTGCATCTCCCCTCGCGTTCTCCAGAGAGGGTCTCTCTGCACGATGGTTTCCACAAATTGGCATACCAAGGCAGCTAAACTGCACTGAAGTTTAGCTTTAGTGTATTTTGATACACTTTGCAGCAGGTCTAAACAGTACTGCTTAGCTGTACTCCTTTCTAGGTGACACTAAGAGCAGATTAAGAGGAGGGTGTGAGAAGGCAATCCTTGCCCTCCAAGGCTTTTCACATTTGAAGTGTTGTCTAACACAGAGAATGAACGGGAAACCATAGTGTTTGTTTGAATTGAGGACCTGGAGTTTCCAGTTACATGTCCTGGGGGGAACTATGGTTACAGAGAAGATTTGTGATCTGTCAACAACAGATTATTGAACTTAGATATCTTCTCTCCTGTTCAACCTTTTTGGGTCTTATCAGCAGGCAGGTAAAAATCAGTATCACACAGCAGAGATCACTCCGGCATTCAAGAAGACTTTTATCCTACATTACATAAAAGTGGAACTATATGGTCATTATGTTAAGTCCTCCAGTAGCAAGAGATACAGACTCCACTGTCGCTCATCCTACTTGCATCATTTAATCTGTCTTCCTCATCCATCCCCATGCTGTGCCTTATTTTTTCTCCTCGTTCAGTCTCAAGCAGTAGAGCAAACATGAACTTGTCCTTTCTGCTTTATGCAGAGAATCGCACTAGCAATGACTCACAGCTGTGCCAACACTCAACCTTCTCTTGCACCTGCAAAGTTATCTTGGGAAAATGGTAAGAAAAAGTGTATTTCCCATTTGCCTTGGGAATCTAACTTACGCATGATTCAGAGCACAAAGTATAACAACTTTGGAGGTTCCTCTTATTCTTCCTAGATAAATGCCTATGGTTAGACACTGTGAATACCCCTGAGCCTAAAGCAGCCACATACTGAACCCCGACTGATCCAGCTGTACATACAGCTTGTTTTGAGGCGCTTAGGAACTCACTGATAAGCACACTCATGTTCACAACGGCCTTTTGGTGCTGCTCTACTAAAGACTGCCCAAAAGTGAGGGCTTAATGCAAGTCATGATGTCTGTCTGAACACCCCCATTCCCAGGACAGCAAGCACAGAGTGCTCAGTGTCATCAAAATTCAATGTGCACAGGAATGAATGGGGAAACACCTAAGGTAGGTGTCAAAAAAAACACAAAAGAAAACTATTTTGAAATTTTGTCTCTCTCATGAACTTAACTGCTGACCTACGGGTCTAGAAAGAAGCCTGTTCAAAACCAGGATTCAAGAGCCCTCTAATGGGTCAAGGACAGAATGGCCCCATTCCAACATTACTAGTAATGTGAAGAAATGTGTAGAGCTATGCACTTTTGCAAATCTGTACCTAATCCTTTACCGCTCAGTGGTTCGTCCAGGCCAAAAAAAGTATCCCAAAGCCATTTTAGAAAACTATTTGAATAAATATTTAGGGTCAGGCAGAAAGTAATGGTTTGGACTTACTCTCTGAAGTTCCCTTGGGTGCTACAGATGTGCACCTAATCTCAGGGACCATGTATGTATACAGTTGCACGAGTTTATAGTACGCTGGCTCTGTCACATAGTCTGGGCTTAAATAAACCTTGTAAAAGAAGGAGAAAGTCCCCTATACTATAGCTTTCCTAAAGTAGTTACACTCAGTGTAAGGGTAGGAGTTGACAGAGCCCTGTTTTTATATAAGGCAGTATATAATTTACTTTGAAACAGGAGAAATGAAACTTTCATTTAATATAGAGTAACATCGCTTTGCATTTGCACCCTCACACACTGCACATGATTTTCCACTGCAGGCAAGCCTTTGTAATTCATAAATGATCTCACTGATGACAGAACAGTCAAATGTGTGTAAACCTACAAGGTTTTTTTTTTTTTGTTTGGTTTTTTTTTTTTTTTGCTGAACAGCCTTATAAATGTTGTTAGACAGAGATATAAAGGCAGTTCGTATGGTTCCCTAAGCGGTTTATAATTCTGCCATCATCACTGCTTCCCCAGGTCTTTGTATTTGGATTATTTTTAAATTGTACTTAAATCATTGGCATCTCCATACAATTCTCAGAAAGTGATTTGGCATTTCTTAAATTCTTTTGAGAACTCTCAACTCTACAGCCACAGATCAACATTGTTGCTCGAACAAGTAAACTCAACGCATAGGTGTCTAATCCTGTCCTCTTAAGCGTCTGATTTACAATGTGGCTAATTGCATTTTTAGATTCCCAATACTCCTGGCACCAATTTCTGCTACTCCACAAAAGGAGCCAGTTTCATAATTACTCTGTATCAACCCCATTGTTGGGAAATCAAATTCTCAAGGAACTTTATGGATAGCATGCTCTGTCAAGGCACTCTTGTTGAAATTGCTGCCAGCATGATGTCTTTCACTGTTAGTTGTTCCTTGATGGAATTTAATAAATATTCATTGGCAGAGTGCAGTGTAATTGATTCAGCCACTTTCATTTTTTTATCAGCCCTGCAGGATGCCACAGCCTCTGCAGAAAATCTCCAAGATTTGCCAAGGGTTGACAGTAAGAAGCTTTAGAGATTCACTTGGTGAAGAAAAGGGAGGGAAACAGTATCTCTTATTGCCATGTCTACTATTCACTGTCAGGAGAAAAAAAAGCTATATGGTTCTTTGGATGAGCAATGTGCCGTATATAACACACTTTAAAATTCATAAATTCATAGAGTGTAATATTAAAGTGAGATGTTATGATATCAAAAAGGTTTATGATTAGAGAATATCAATTTATACTGAAAAATGCTTTCCAATAAAAATTAGGATACGCTACATTAATATTTATTTCTATTTATTGTACAGAAGATTTTCCATTACCCATAAATAGTGATTCACATTTACATTTAGTATTCGCCATGCTAGGCACTAGAAGCCTAATCCCTTTGAACTCTTCGTAAAGGTTTTTAACTCCCCCTACAGTATCTACACTTACATTGTGTGACGTTTAGGACTACTGGAAGTCCATGTTTAAGCAAACATTGCACTTCTGCAGTGCTGTTCATGCAATTAGGCCTTGTACACCAGCTTTTTTGAGGAAAGGGTCAGAGTTGAATTTACATCTAATACATACATCTAATACATCTTCATTAAAAAGTTGTCAAACTGCAATATTATTAATATCAAAGTACGATATGTATTAAACGTATTTTCTGTATAAAGCAACAATTTTCTGCTATCAGTAGGGGCTACATATATGTAGCCTCCTAGAATCAGACTTTGCATTTTATCTTATTGTTTCTTTCAGTTGCCTTTCAAATATGCTTCATCTTCAGAGTTCATTTAGGTAACAGCCCTACTGCTTGAATCCATTTAGTCTGTTAACATAACCATCACCTTGCTGATTTTCCATCTAGTTTTGTAAGAAATCTTTTAGTGGCACAAGAAGGAGCATATTATAGTGCCACGCTCTGCACCTACCAGAACAGTCTTTTGTAAGCATATAGTTTAAAAAATGTATACTATAGATCCAATTTTCTGCTTGTAGACACTGATGCAAAAAAAAGTAACTGTACTGAATTAAAGAGACTGGCAAAAGTGTTAAAATCAGCCATGCTGGCAAACTAGGCATATATTTAATTTGTTTCTTTTCAGTATCTGTTATGTCAATTTTACTTCTATCGTGAGACAATGTGAAACAAAACTAAAAGTTCTAAAAACTTATTATTTTTTTCTTTCTTTCTTTTTTTGTCATTCACTTACTGGAATGCCGGTGAAGGTAACTGGAGGCGACTGCCAAGAGATGCTAAAGCTACTGCCATTGGGAGTGAATTTTGCTGACCCTGGAATGTTCACCGGAGGAGTGGCCTGTGTGAAAAGAAAATATTATTCCAGTAAGAAGAACCATTCCTCTTCCAAAGCATTTCAAGGGATCTTTCACTCCTTGAAACTGTAAAGCTATGAGAGACTTTCTGGGGTGGAAAAGAACTGCATGGTGACAAGCATTTTACCCTTATGAGAGGGATAATCATGGATAAGCCAGTAAGAAGGGACATATTTATATATCACTGTTCTTAAAACCTTGTTTAGAGAAAGACGATAGCTCTCATAAGAATCCATGCAAAAGCCTTAAAAGCTAGATCTGATAAAAACCCACAGAAAATCAAACATCACATACAAATAATTTTTTAAATAATGCCAGCTAGCAGCAAAAAATGTTACAAATGATCACCTGTTCCACAGTGATAAACAAGGCAGTATTTAAACTGATAGCAGCTGGTTTAAACAACTGAAGACCAGTTGGCAAGGCTTCTTGGACAACAGGGTTAATGATCAACCGTAAGGGATGGCCATTTCTTGTTTATTAGATATATGTTAAGAATCATCCCAATTAAAACAGTCTTTCCTATTAAAAACAAGGAGCTGAAAATCATCCTTGGGATTCAAAAAAACCAGCTCTTAAAAGACTAAGCTAAAGCAAGCATTTGAAGGACCCCTGGGCCCCTTGAACTCTTATGTTCTTCCCAGCTGGGCTGTAATACCCAGTGCTGCCCTGGGGTGCAATACCCGATAATGAGCTCAGACTGTTGAGCATCTTTCATCTTGTGCCTTCCCTCTGGTTTTCTCACTGGGCTATGAGCCCTCAAGAATTCTTCCCTGATCCTATTTGAATCCCATTTAATTTACAGAGTCAGGAAATTCACACCTTTGCAGTTACCCTGCCTAGCAGGGGCACGAGTGGCCACCATGAACACAGGCTCCCTTTGACTCTTGAATTTCAAGCTTTCACCACAAAAAAGGCTCCTTGGTTTATAAATAAAGTGCTATTAAAAATGAGCTTTTACTTCTGCCTTTCAGTTGCCTGCGCCTGACAATAACGCAATACACTTATTTAAGTAGTGTTTGTGTTTGAGGCTGCTGAAGTTGTCTCACCACTTCAGGGAAGAGAGCGCTTCCCTGAGCCGCCAGGCAGAGAGAAGTGATGACAAACTACAACCTGATAGTCCCCATTAAAGATAATCTTCAGAGTAAACAAGTGCTGAAGCAATCCCTGGAGTCTCTCCAAGGAAAAGAAACCGAGACCACCGGATGCTTCCGTCTGCGGCAGCGATGCTCTGCGGGCTGCCGAGCCTGCTGACAGCGCCAAGAGAATCCGTACAGACGTGTGGAGCTAACGTCCACTGAGCTCCACAAAACATAAAAACCTTGCTGAAAGGCATCAAGAAAAATTTGGCACCTCCAGATGGTACCAGTAGTGCTTCATCACAACCCTGTTCAAACGGGAAGGAGGGAACGACCACAGCACTCCTGCCAGAAGCAACTGGAGGCAGCTGGGTGGCCAGCGAGGTGGCACTGCCCCTCCTCAGCATCCCACCAGGACATCAGCTCAAAGCCGGGGTCAGCACGGCGACTTCCTCATGTGTTTGAATAAGACCTGCAAGGGAAATCCTCGACGCTGGAAGAGCCCGCCTGTAGTTCCTCTGTAGCTAAATTTAACAGGTACAGGCACTAGTTTCATAATGAAACATGAAGAATGAGAAATTTAAAATTGTTGTAATTTGCAGTTGCCTAAAATACCATGGTGCTCAATTCTTTTTTCTCAGTGCCTAAATATCTACCTCAGACATGATCAGATTTAGACAGTCAATCACCTTGTTCATTTGTTTCCCAGATGTGCGTCTTTGCTGATCAAGCACAGTCACCTTTTTCAGGCTAACATTTTAGACAATTTCTTCCCTAAGGTAAGCAACCATAACATTACAACAAACTGAAGAGTTTCTACACCTTGATTGCACTTTGCTTAGAGACCTCCATCTAATTTCCAATCAAAATATATTCATGGTTAATTTATAATTATTTATTTGTGCCAATTGCCCTTATATCTGAGATAGCACGTGCTCATTCTCCTCCCCTCTCATGTTTGTCCTCTCACTTTCTTCCCAGGCAGCAATCCCATCCTCTCCTTGTGCCTGCTTTGCCCAAGCTGTCAGTCCCTGGGCTGCAGAGGCCCTCCGTGTCTTCCCTGCCCTCTCTCTTCGCTCTGATCACCTTCTTTCTACCTCTTCTAATTGGAGCCCATCATCCTTGAAGTTGGTTGACCGGAACTCTACTCAGGATCTCAGCTGAAGTTATCCAGGGGTCTTGTAAAATGGCTTTAAAAATCCCTGTCTCTCCTAGGTATTTCTTAACTAAGAAAGCTGACAACTTTTTTTTCCTTCACAACTCTATTGTTGTTGGCTCATGATCATTCTGTGCTTGATTAATGAACATAGGTTTCCTCCTCACATAATTTTCTAACTACCCCAGTTTATAGCAGAAAAATCTCATTAGTTCCTAAGGTACAGGACATTGCATGTTCTACCATAAAACTGCATCCAAACCCGATTATTCTTAAGATCACCCAGTCACGTAAGCATGCTATACAAATCCCTGTACTGCTGACGTCTCCCAAGTTCTTTATCAGCAAAGTTTATTATAGTATTTGTCTAGTACCAAAATGATTAATGAGATCAGGCCCAAATACAGCTTTTCATTCAACTGCACTAATAACGTTCAATAGTCCTTTCAAAATAACTTACCACTGCTCTCCCTGGCTCCCCAGCTCTCTCTCCTACACTAAATCTCATCTCTAGCCCAACAAATACTGCCTACATGTTTTAAGATCAAATGCTCTCCTTGAATCCAGAGGGATTTATTCTTCTGTACCGCTTCTTTGTTGTTTACGAAGCTACCTTCTCCAAGGAAGATTAGACTGTTCTAGCATAATCTTTCTTTGGAGTTCCTCCATTGCAGTTCACCTCGTTTGCTGTACTTTCCACAATTTCTTCCATTATTCTTCTAAATCTTTCCTCATCCATAGGACTGGGTCAGAGAAGAGAGTCAGGACTAGCCTGCTCACTTCCCCTTTACACCCTTCGTACTACAGGTATTATATTTGCCATTTTCCAGTCATATGGGAAATGGCAGTTAAGAGATCTATTTAGGATTCTTGCAGCCCAGCTTTGGGTTCCATATTTTTTTCCTTTTTTTAACAGGAATCCTGGGATTAACATTATTCAGCCTCCCTTATCCGAGTTCCTTGAGCTGTGAATTTTCCCTCTTCGCTGCCAGTGAAGTAACGTCCACCTTCATGTTCTCATTCATATGAGAGATTGTCTTCATCACTACATTCCCATTCAATACTTTCAGTTTTGATACAGATACCAGAAGTAAAAAAAGTTTTGAAATTCTGTACATGGCTCACTTCAGCAAGCAAATGGCAGGAAATATGGTGGTATTACAGATGCTGTCGTCACCTTCTCTTCTATTGCCTTTTACACAACAGATTACTCCCAAGAATGCCTAAATGCTGTCAGTGAAAGCTGGGCTCAATTCCTCCTCTTGCTGGTGAATCTCCAGCCTGCCTCCTGGCGAGCGCTCTTCTTGCTGGGCTAGAGGGACCCTCGCACAGGACGCCGCTGCCCTGCCCTGCAAAAGCTGCCTCCTTTCCAAGGACAACCGGAATGCTTGCGCAGGGACTCCACCTCCAGCTTCCAACTAGAAAGCCTTGAACAGCATGGACTGTGTCACACCTCGCTGATGAAATGACGTATTGAAACCAGAGCAACGTGAAAAGGAGACAGGGATCAGACACTTGCAGTCTTGTGTCATGGAATACATCAGTTCAAATCCAATTCAAGAGGCTTAAACATCTGAACTAGGATTTCCTTAGGCAAGTGCTTTATGCCAAGGCTGCTTGCTTATAAAAAAAGGATTGAGTCTCCAAATTGCAGGGAAGACTGTCGTAAGTGCAAATCCCAAATGAAGTGAGACTCTTCTCAGCAGCCTAGACTTGGTGCATCACTCAGAGAGGCAGGGCTTAAGCTAGACTGAGAAGAAAGTCTTTCTCCTAGCTGGCTCGATCAGTCCTGAGGTTGGTGTGCCACCCGATGCAGCTCCCACCTGAGATGCACCCATGCACAAGAGTCCTCAATGAGCCTGTGAATTCTCTGTGGTTCCCTCTGCCCTTTTAGTGGGCCTGCTCCAAACACACAACAAAAAGGTTTCATCTGCACAATGCTGTATACAAAAGTTATTGCATCTGATAAATTTAACAGAGTTCAAGTCTCCAGTGCATATGCAGGTCATGGACCACACTACTTCAAAGCCTCCATTCTTCTTTTCTCATATGGTATCCAGACCAAAACATGTCAAATTTTAGTGTGCTTTTAAAATTAATGCTTTCTGTCTGAACTTAGTTGGAAGATTTTGGAACAGCAGTTTTTGGATCTGATTGGATTTTTGCCATTTGCAAAGCACTACCTCTAAGAGTAGGAGGATACCATATATGCCTTTTCATTCTTCCTGCTCTACTTCACATATGCAAACTGACATCTCGCACTGTACAAATAAAGGAAATGAATTGTTCCCGGCATCCCTTGGGTACTTGCCTACAGACACATCCAGTACAAGGAGAGCTGAAATGAAGACTCTGGGAGGGATTCAGCTGACTGAATGAGAATTTTTACAATGCCCGAGACCATATCTGAGCACATCACCTTGGGCCCTCTTTATGGTCACTGGAGAATTAACTACTGTAGGCAGTGGGATACACAGAGCAACTCTTCTCAACCTGAAGTATGCACCTATATGTGGCTGGATAAATAGCACCCCAAAATCTAAGGGGAGCACAAACAAACAAACAACTAGCTCAGAAGTGGACATCTAAATTTAAATGAGATGAACCCCTTGGGCTGCCCTGAAAACTTTTCAACTCATTAAAACTAGACTTGGCTTTTTAAAACCCAAACACTGTGATCTGACATTTCTTTATACATTAATGACATTAGTGTAATCAACGGAGTTCACTCTCACTAGCGTTACCTGGTAAGCATGGTCCGTGTGTACGAGGTAGAGGTTGGTAGGAGCTGAGCGGCTCAGAGGTGTCATCAATTTAGTCTCGGTTTTGGCACAGGAAGTTTCAGGACGGATTGCATCTTGGGTGGGAAAGGAAGGAGGAGATGCTAAAGATGGAGAGACTGGGGAGAGACTGCTTAAGCCATCAGCTACTGAGTCCGTGTTGAGCCTGATTTCTGTATAGTAAAAATCCTCCTCTCCATCGCTGTAATCAGACTCTCCTACACGTCTGTATCAAGACAAAGAATGAAGTACTGATTAAATGAAAGCAAGAACCCCAAGGTAAATTTTAAGTTCTAGATGCATGAGCAAATACGTTCATACTGTCAATAAATTAATATTCCCAGTTTCAACCCTACCTACTTTATCAGCATTCTGGCTGCAGGGAAGGACAAGAGGAAAAAAAAATCATCTAGTCTGAAGGGAAGAGAAGTAGGAATTAGATTTTTTTTTTCTCTCTGTGTTATCCTTGACTAATTCTTTGACCTTGGAGTAGATGTTTAACTTCTATCCTTGAGATTAAATATCAGCTTCTCATTCCTAACTATTGAAGTTAACAAGAAGCTCTATGCACTTTGACTTCAGAAATGACAGAGCAGCCACAGAAGGACGGGTAAAGATAACAAACATGGGCAAGATATACTTCACTAATGTTACGGCAAACAATATGTAATCTCATCGTAGGTTACTTAATTAAACCAAATATAGTTATGGCCACAGTTCACCGTAACTTTCCTTGGCATAACAGAAGAAGCTGCTAGAAAACAGTGTCACCATGCAACTCACTCGGACACAGGTAGAGAAAGGACATACACAGGCTGGCTTGCCAGTGCTGGACTTTCTGGTCCTACTCTCCAGAAGTAGACTTACTGAAGGAAGAGATGTAAAAGGTTTCATTGCCCTTGCATCCCTGGCACTACCTGCTGCGTGTTTGAGTGCAAGTGCTAGGAGTGAAGCAGCCCAGTCAAAGCAGTAATTCCCAGTAGGCTACACATTATCCTGAAGTCCAAAACAAACCACTATTTTAGCACATTCATAATCCACATGTTATAGAGGTAATTCACAGCTCATACATGCGTATTTTCTCCTGGATCTTCCATATGGGAAATCTGAGAGCCCTAAGCATCCTCCTGCCTGCATGGCCTTATCATGGCTGAATGCTGAGCCTCTCCTTTTCCAGACATGCACCCCAAAACCAGCCCCATGACAGTTCTTCAGCCTGCTTCCCTGTATACCTCTACCTGTGGTCCTCTCATCACCTTACTCAATAGAACTCATTGAGAGAGCATGGGTTCAGCAGGTTTGAAAGGCTCTACCAGAAGTGCCATCCATCAGACCACAGCCAGTCACTCACCAGAACTCCTCTCTCTGGCAAAGTTACAAACTCCAAATTCCAGGGAAGTTCTGCTGTTTACTTCTCCCTCTCCCATGCCACAAAAAGGACAAAGCAACATTCATAACTGCATTTTGAGAGGTTTTCGCTGTTTCGCTGTTCACTCTTCAAAGCCTAACCCCAACAGCAATTACTATGACCTTTGCAAGACTCTCCTGGGCTCCACACCAGACTACTTCCTCATGGTCACTTTAATTTTTAAGCACTGGGTAACACAGACTTACACAACAGAGATATATTTCCACATAACTAACAGGTGAAGACCGTGGGTCCCCACTATAACTATATATGAGACAGCTAGGTCACTCAGTGAATTGCACAGATTTCAGTTGCAAACTAAAGCTCTGAAACAAGCTTGTGTTGTACAAGTTTCATTCCCTTTTGCTTCTCGTCCAAGTAACTCATGGAATTGCAGCTCAGTTTCGGTTTCTTAGGTGGTTTGTTTGGGGTTTTTTGCATTAATTTGGCTCAGAACTAGCGCAAGAATCTGATCTGATGTGAAACAAGGCTTGGAAAGTATTCACACAAGACCCTGAAACCTGCTGTCTTTCGCACAGCGTCAGCTCGGATGTGATGTGCAGATAACACATACAAAGTAAATGCCACTGAGTTGTGCGGCCGTGAGGAAAGTGCAGTGTGACCTAGAGCTGTATTTGACCTTCTAGCGAAGTTCACAAAAGTTCGGGAAAGAAAATGCCTCGCTGTTGGAATAAGTTCTTGTTCACCTTGACGCACTACTCTGCAATTTCCTCAGAAACCTAGGGATCTGAGATAGAAAAGCCAAGGACAACCCAGTTCATCTCCCCAGCCAAGTGTGACCGCTCCCCTTCTATACCAAACCCTTCAGACTTCCGAAGAGACTGCTCTCTTACCCAAGGTGAATGGTCCGTATGTGTTTCTGAATCCCTGCAGCTGTGCTCAGTACCTTCCCACAGTTTTTCCACAGGCATTTGAACATCACCTTCATGGAGTTCTGAAAATTATGAGTAAAGCAATATTAGTTTTATGGAAGATAGAAAGAAAACCAAACCACCCAAACCAGATATACAGTTACAAAACACTGTGAAGGTTCAGAGCCTCTAACTCCAAATTTGTAATGATGTAATAGTCTCTGTCAACAATGTCATCCTACTGAACTCAACAGAATCCCAGTGAAAAGCTGCAGGAGCAGCTTGTGACAAAACTTTACCTCTCCGCTCTTTGGCATGGCTTTTTCACTTACAAGTTCCAGTTTCTGTCTCCCCGCTAAAGGAGGTAGACGATATAAAAACTTCCTACACTTCTTTGGAGCCTTTCAAAGAACAACTGATCAGGACTTCTCATTTAATGCAAGGCATCTTCTTAAATTACGATCTTCCTAAAGCAAGCTCTTATGTAGACTTCTGCTGATGAATTTTGCAACACATAAAAAATGTTGTGCCAGAAAACCATAGCTTCTGCTATGACGATGTTCACCCATGAGCTGGCAAAACCTCCTTTTGTTTTGTTCAGAAGCTGCTGTGACCCTTACATGGACAAGAGAATGAGAAGCCATCTGGCTGTGTTCAGCATTTCTAAAAGAATATGTGTATAATCTCATTTTAATATTCTTGTTATATTCTTTAATATAACTTCATTGGCCTAAACTGAGTTATCATTGATTTAGAGCACAGCCAACAAGGCTATAACCAGCCCAATCTTCAATATTTTGAAGACTCTGGAGAAAATGTCTTAATTTAAAGCACAGTACGGGGTAACAAACAACACAGAAGGTGTAGAGCTGTAGTTTTTTTAAAAGCTAATTTTACCCCCAAATGAAATCTACTTTGTAAATTCTAAATTAAAAAAAAAATCTAAATGATTTGTGCTTCTCAAAAATAATTTTCTCTATTGTTACAGAACACATTATTAAAGAAAACATGAGGAAGAGCTTCAAAATACTGTATTATTATCCTATAATTTCAGTTACATGTAAGATTAGAAGAATATATTCATATAAAGCTCATTTGAAAAGAAAAAAAAAAAAAGGGAACAAGCACATCCTTAGAGTTAAGTCCATGCTTCACTTTTTCTTGAACAAAAGTTGACTTGGTCCTTTCTTCAATTTGGACCCTTTGGAACTGCATGACAGTAGATGGTAAGTTTCAGCATTTGCTAGAAAGAGGATGGTTAGAATATAATTTTTAAAAATCTCAGTTGGTGGGCTTTTTAAAATGTAAGTTGATTGTAGTAGCACATTCTCATAGTTACTTGGCAGTCTAACATCTGTTTGAAAGTACGGATGCTAAGGGCTTTAAGATTTGAGGTACGTGATCATGCTGTTTGTATCAAAACCATCTACTCTGGAATAAATTACACATAAATTCCCTCTATAATTTTTTGATCTGATAATACAACTACCATTCAAATAGATACAGAACTCGTTTTTCCTAAAATTAAATATAATCTATCTAGCAATTCTGATATGATACATTTCTCACTTTTATTATATAATACAAAATACTATCATCAGCTCAAAACCCCACAACCAACCACAGCAACAAGATGAAGACCATGCTTATCATTTACATCTTAGGAATTCCGATATGACATCATGAACACCATATGCATCTTTATGAACACAGAATGGTTTAATACCAATCTCCAGTTTGATGGTAAAACCAATCTCGTAGCTCCGCTGTGGTTTTGGCTTTATCGTCAGTGCTAGGAGTCTGCAAAAACCCATGCATTTTAATGTAACCCAATGAAATCTCACTCAGTAGAAATACAGAACATAAACCATGCTTCCATTTCTGACTAGTCCAAAAATTGCCTAATCAGGCTTAATGTTTTATTTAAGAAAATAATGGAACATAAATGGTTTGGTGAGGAGTAACTACATTAGTGGAAACCTTTAAGCAAACAACTTTCTTAATGGGAATTGGTTGCTAACATGACATTTTCCAAACATGAAATGGAAGAAACTTTAAAGAGTAAAAGTAAGGTTACCAATCACTCTATTTCCAAGTTTATTCTTTCTGATTTTTGCAGCCTGGAAGAAGAAATAACCTGAACATTTTTATTTCAGCTTCTAAAGGTGCAAAGCTGTACTCAGATAAAGTACTATGCTGGGGCCAGACTAAAAAAGTCTGCAGGAAACGCAGTTCATTTATAAAACAAAGTTTGGCAGGTAGTGTTATTATTTATCTAAATTAAACATTTGCCATACAGGGCAAAATCCCTGCAAACCGGAACAGATAGTGTAATAGATCTGTGGTGGGTACATAAATAGAAATATTCGAAGACAACTTAGAAAACAATAAAGATGGCAGCTGCAAACCCATCTGTCTCATCACAGCTGAGCAATAAGAGTGATGCTAATAAGCTGAACTTTAACTGAGAAGTAACAGGCAAACCAGCACACTTCTGCATTCCTACTCCTCCTATCCCACACCCCTCAAAATCATCTCTGTCTTTAGTTTAACAGTCACCTCTAACTTCTAAATTATTATAGCAAAGGTTTCCTCCAAATATTTTTTTTTCCTTTTTAGCAAGAAGCACAAACATTTTACACCCCTCTTCGACAAACAGGGGCAGAACAGCGTGGGTCGGCAAATAAGCAACTTCTGGAGCAAAAGGATAAATCTGAGCAGGTTGAAACAATCATTAAAACTTCTTCCTGCTGGTGATGAAGCAATTAACTGTCTCAGACTGAGCCAGAAACAAAGTCACTAAGAAGAATAAATTCTCTGTTTTTTCTCCTTACAAAAAGCCCTTTTTCATCTTGCTATGTAAAATCTGTCCTGTTGCGTTGGGAGGGAAGGAAACTTGGACTAGTGCCATCTCTTTGTTTTCTTTTTTCTTCGAGAGGAGCTTGCTTGCTAGCATAACGGTGCTTTTTGGGGGTTAGTTTTGGACTTTTTTTTTTTTTTTACGTTGTGTTTTATTTAGTCTGCTTTTGCACTCCTACTAAGGATAAATTTGGCCACTGCTAATACTGTATCAAAAGCCATCAGGTTTGATCTCTCTCTCCTTTTTTCACTCCATATGTTTGCGCAGAGAAAGCTTCACAGTATTAAGGTATCTGACATGCTGTCAGACAAACAGCACTTTCAGGGAACAAGAAGTATTAAGGCCATATCCAGTTTTTGTGATGACATGTAAAGGCTGCCTGTTGCATCCTGCATACAAAGAACTTGCCAAAGTAGGACAGAAATCCCTTGAATGGCCAGAGGCAACACCTTCTGGAAATCACTCTAGTGTTTTCTGAGCAGGAGGCTCTGTAGAACCTCACCATCTGCCAGCAAATATGTGGTGCTGATGGCAGAACGTGTGTGCAGTAGGTGACTAGGTTGAACAAGACATAGTGACTAGGCTAAGTACCTATGTTAACTGGATGCCAACGAGGGATACACATACAGAGCTGTTTGGGTGACCTCTTCCTTTCTCATGGCAAAATAAGTCTAGCAACATCCCACCTGCCCATGCATATGGAATTTAACATGAGGCTAACCTTTCTCTTCCTAGGAATGGGTTCATCAAAGAGAAGGTTGCTTGTTTCAGCTTCATCAATACCATCATCTGGCTGAGAAGGTGTCCGAAAAGCTTTGAAGCTATCCGCTGACAGAGGTGGAGATGGGGTGGATGGGTTGGACTGGTCACTGGGAGCGTTCCAGCTCCAGTATCCACTGCTGCTGGTACTAGAAGGCACAAATCCTCCTTCTTTCCAAGATCCATTTAGGGATTCTGTCAAGAACAACAAGAGCCATGATTACAACAGCATCATGTGTTAGGGCTAAGGAGCTCTTTTATCCAAGGCTTAGATGCCATGTTGGTAATTAACTTGAAGTTCAATAACGGAAAACAAAAGCATTGGGTCTAGAGAGGACAACCACATCTATCCCACTGCACACGAATTATACTTTCCACACTTGATTTTTCAGTTTTTTTTAAAAAACAAATTATTTTTCTATAAAGAAACGATGGGTTTGGAAAAATAACCCGTTCTGGAGCACAAACCGCAATAAGCAGTCAGATATTGCATGCATGATTAAGGGAAAACTTTCAAATCCATCCTCAACTTTCAACAGGAACACACGACTGTGGTGGGGCATCAGAGCAAGCTCCAAGCCACTGCACGGGCCAACAGGAGATCCCCTGGGAAGGGGACATACACTCTGAGCCCCAGGACACTAAGCAGATCTGCAAAACCATGATTGTCATCCCAGTACTAAAACACCAAAGAAAACCATAATTACACTCTGTCTTCTCATAATGTCCCAGTGCACATGCCTCTGCCTGCTTTGAATCTCTAAATGAGGTGGTATGTATCCTTGGAAGGATATCCCTTTTTCTTCATACAGGTGTATTGTTGGGCATCTGGTTTCAGAAGTGGGACGCACAGACACTGGCACACCTCCACACCTACTCGCTGGAGGAACCCCCTCCTCACTGCGGCAGTTCCCCTGACATTAGGTGGTAAGCAGACACTCAAACTAACGGGTTACTCTACAACATGGTGGGTGGGAGTAACGGCATTGCTTTCGCAGCCTGAGGCACGGCTTGAGCCATGCTTCACTTCCTGAGGTCCTCAGGCGTTAGACATTGGCATGTCACTCTTCCCAATCCCTAAAGGGCTTCTGGCAGGAGAGGAGTATGTAGGTCATCAGCTCTGCAAAGGTATGGCCTGAGCGTGTCCAGCAGTGCAACCATGGGCAGCTCTGCCGAAAGCTTCAGGTTCTCCCAGGGCTCGGGCACACGTGCAGGGATGGTTTAGGTGCAGCAACTCCTCAAGTCAGGCACTGGAAGCTTTTCCCAATGACACTGTAGGTGCCTCAGTACTGTGCAATATCCAACTTTGGAGCTGGCAAGCAAATAACATCTTATCTGTTTGTGAAACTCTACAGTGTGAGACAGGAGTCTTTCCAAGCCAGCGCCTGCCTTTAAGAGTTCTGCAGAAGTCAGTCCTTCATTCCTTCTCAATTTCTTACAGATAAATTTAACTAATGACATCAGCAAGAAAATAATGTCTACCACCTGCGACCAAAAGCTTAACCCAAAACCAATGAATTTTTATTTTCTTTCTCCTGATTCAGTTGGTTTTGGATGAAACCCTTAATCATTAACATCAGCTGCTCACAAAACAGAATGCAGTGCTCCATCACGTAAGCACATGCATGAAAGTACCCCCTTGTGTAGGCAGCTGATGGGGGCCACAGAGCATAAATGGAATCAACCCTCCCTCCACCCCCAAATTCCTCTTTGGAAAAGAACATACACATTTCCAGTAGCTAATAAGTTAACATATGAAAATGTCATGTTTTCGTTCATGGTTACAGCCTTCATGTGACTGTAATGGAGGTGGTTTTTGTTTCTTTTAAGTATTTGTACTTGAGTCTTGTGCCAAAGCCAAGAAGTACATCTGGTATCAACTTGTGACCTTAGCATAGCTTAAAATTTCCATTTCTTCAGAAAAACAAAAGAAACGGCACTCTTTCAACTACTACTTTCTGACACATTTATGGTGGCACTTTGTATTCTCAAGGTTTACAGCTTCTCCTCACCTTGCTGAGAAAGAGATGTAAATCAAGAACATTTTTAAAGTAGTATGGAAAAGACTGAATGAGGCTGACAACAGAAAAAAACCAAACACTGGTTCTCATTAATACTAACAAATCTGTCAATGTAAAGAAGTTTAAAATATAAATAAATGCAACTTACTCTTATTTTGGGGCTCTTTTCACATTGCTGGAGTTGCGTGAAAGAGAACCAGACCATATATTACTCAGCTGCAAGGAAACAAGGGCCAAACTCTGATCCAGTTTACATGGGTGATTGTCCCCAGTAATTCCAGCACAGATCAGACTTTAATATTAATGCTGATGTTATTTTTTTTACTTCTAGGCAAAGTTCCATTTGCTTAAACAAATGTTCCTGTAATTACACTGCTACTTACTGCCCTTTTTTGGAAAAGCATGTAGAAAGAATTAATCATTAGTACACTTGTAGCTCATATTACTAAGATCAGAGCCTAGACTTGCAATACCAAATGAGCTTTAAGTTATCAAATCTTTGCACTTTTATTTAAGTCTTTAGTAAGTCTTCACTCAGGCAAAGCTAAGATATTCAGGGAGAAGGTGCCCGACAACAGCTTCAAAATGTTGTCTGTGACTACTGAAAACATGTGAATTACTTTTTCAGGCTAGTCTTCCCAGATTTCAGGAAACAAGCAGACAAGCTACCTGAAGAAACATCAAAGAGCACTCAGACTGCATGAAGAAATATCAAAGGCAGTTAACAGCTACCATTTACCTATTAGCAATTCAAAAGGACTTGTTTGGAAGATCTTTCCAATTGACAGCTGCCAGCTAATGTGCACTACGGCTCCTGACAAGGATCAGCTGCTCAAACTGTCAAAGGTGGCAGATTCTGCCTTGCCCCACACCAGAGTAGCTCCTCGTGACCAGGGATGCGATGTGGGACATGTGCGTGCCTCGGCCGCTCCAAATCCCTGCCTGGCACATCAGCATGAATCCGTCTTCATCTGTGGTTTTGGCTGAGAGCTGAGCAGCTGGATAGCAGGTATGCTTTCACCCTTCCATTGGCCTTCCCTGGGGGCTAGCAACTTCCAGCCCTGAGACAAGACAGTCACTAGGGATGTCACTGCCGGAGGTTTCCCAGGGCTCCTCAGAGCAGTGGTACTCCATAAATATGTCTGGTTTTCAACATTGGAAAGCACACAAACAGGAGCCATGGGGGTTCATGGCTAGAATTCCAGCTAAATGGGTAAAACTTACATTTTCTGGAAAGAAATGGAAAAACCAGACTATTTGTTCAAATATCTTTAAAGCTGGGATGTTTAATTCAAATTCCTTTTAAGTACATCATTCAGTGGATCGCCCCTGCTTCCATGAAGAAATGCAAAGACTACTTCCCTATTAATTCGCATCTGTAAGTATTCCTCAAAGTCCTCCAGTTATTTACAGCAGGAGGGCATCTAGTGCTGTTTAAGAGTTACAAGTGAGTAAGAAAAACCAGAGTCATACAAACAATGGTGAGACATCCTAACAAGGGTGTCCTAATTTAAATTATTCCTTAAAATATAACACTGTTAAAAATTTCTTGTAACTCCAGTCAAGCTTGCACAGAATAATTATATTTCATTATTACCACTAACTTTTTACATTTATTTTTATTTGTCTATCTTCTGCTATACCACGAACGGAGTAGTCTTTTAAGGGATTATGGACCTGATGGTAGACCATCAGAGAGTTACAAAGGGCACAGGAATTGAGGGTCTAATCCTGCATTGGCAGAAACAGACCTGTCACGGTGCAGACCACTAGTGCACGGCCTCTCGGCCGAGGGCTGTGGTCTGGAAGTGCTTTGCCTCGTTGTAGTGTTGAGTAAAATCTGATCCGATTTCCACAGGGTGGGGACAAGAACAACTGCTGTCATGTTTACTGCGTATGTGCAAATGCAAATAAGCTCTTTGAAAAATTAGCATTTCAGTGAGGGCAGTAGACCTTCTGCAGCGCTCATCTCCACTTATGAAACAGGGCATCTCCCGTTTCATAAACTGGAGCTGCTCTACAGTTACGGAAAAGACTCCTTCTCATTTCTGCCAACGCTGCACCAAAGACCTGGACTAGGTCAGAGCAAAGCTCAGGATGATCCCCAGCATGCAGAGGTCACTGCCCGAAGACAGCCACTCACCCTGTGTCCTCCACCACAGCCGCAACTGGAAACAAGCCCCCCCCCCCAGCCCTGGCACCCCTCCCTGCAGCCCCTGCCCAGGCACTGCTCTGAAGGCTTACCGTTGGGTCGGACAGGAGGGCTGCGGACCAAGGGGCTGGTGGATAAACTGGTGAGTACCATGGCTGCTGTTACTTTATCCATGTCCAGTTCTTCTGAAGATTTTCTGAAACACAGTGAATGGGAGGCAGGAAACACATCAGCAAATATTTAACTTTTTTCTAGTGGTTTTGTTTTTGTTTTTTTTTTTAATTCCAGCCCAAACCCTAAGCCAGAACAGTAACAAAAGCAAGGTGCTGAGCAGAGTTCTCAAAGCTTTTGTCTTCTGGCAACCTGAGCATGTCAAGTGGCTACTTTAGGCAAACCACCTCAGTGTAAATAGGAAAAGCAGCAGGAAAAGAGAATCTATCTTCGTACAAAATTGTCAGGATTATTGTGACCCTCCATAAGCTTGACTCTGCTCCCCTTTTCTTTTTCTTCAGAATTTCAGCTATTCATATCCTTAGAGCTAATTGTGTACTTAAGGTTTTTTTTCCCTCGGATGAAGACATAGAGATGCAAAATCAGGTAAGATTACTAGTAGCATTAATAACATACATTGCTCTCTGTAGGGTGAGGAACAACTATGAACTGGAGCTAAGGGATGCAATTTTTTCTTTGTTGCTTCTGGTTAATGCTATTAACCTTCCTGTACTCTCTCCAAAAGACTGATCCTAAATTTTTGCAGGTCAGATTATAAACCAGTTATTTAAAATAATCAGCAAATTGGCAGAAAAACAGTGCAGGGGGAAAAAAAGAAAAAAAAAAAAAAAAAGAGAAGACTTTTTTTGCAGGTGTGATCGGCACTGGAGCCAGCAGGACAGTGCAGTAGGAAGAGAGGGACCCATCACTGCCTTAGCTCGGTCTTGCTGGGAACCAGCCCTAAGTCAGAGGACAGAGCATGGGGAAGGGTAAGAAGGGAGAGGAGGACGGCCAGCTTTCCAGGAGAGGGAGGAGAGGATATGGAGAACAATGGATGCCACCAGAAACCAGGCTTCAGTGACCCATCACTCAAGGAGTCATGTTTTTTTAGACAATGCAGGATTTTCTTTGTCTGTAAAAATGTATATACTATCTTTTTTTTTTCCCCCAAAGTAACTCTATTCCTGACAATGTACGATTACTGAAGAGTGAATGTACCAAAATAAAACTACTAAACCCACTAGGTTTAGCAGACTTTTGCTTTCCACCCTTGTGGGACAGTGGAATCAAAGCAGACAGCTTCTTGTAAACGTTTGCTTTCAAACATACAACTGATCATCCAAAACCATCTTCTCATTTCCTAGAGATCAAGTTAAATTTGTTCTTACAAAAAGACACTTTTCTCCCCTCTATTCTGCATTGTGGGGTTTCTAGAGTTTCCTCTGTGTCTTGCCAGGAGCTCTATTTAACCGATCAGATCAAGTCTTCATTTAAAGCCCAATATGAGAAGTGTTCAGCTACCTAATGTTTTCCATCAACTGTTGATCAGTAAGCCACCAAGAGGAATAGGACATGCTGGCTGCATGTCAGCCAGCTTTTCTAGAATCCCATATTACCCATCAGCTGGAAGGCTCATTAACTGGAAACTGTGCTACAGTCAAAGCTTCTTGATATTTTAGTAAGCAAACCTTGAACTTGTCCATGAAATAGTTCACAGCTGCTTTCTGGCTGATCCAAGAACCCACACAGATGCCGATGAACACTCTCCCATGCCGCACAACAGCTTAGCTCTCATGACTGTCTTCTGTAACACATCAGTGCCTGGAACTGAAACGCTGATGATGGTTCCTGCTGTGTTCTGATTATATCCATAGAAATGATCCTTTCCTTCAGCCAAGGCTTTTGCAAAGAGCACAGCAGCCATATGGCCATCATCAAGTACTGGGAAGGTCTTGGATGTCTGCTGTAATCAGCTAATACCTGAATCCGTCACTCAGCAGGTCCTCTCACCTGAAGAGGAGTATTTGACTCAGAATGCCAAATTCCTCTGGACTCAGAAGACCTTTCCCTAGGGATGACACGGAGATGCTACATTTTCTGGAGACCAACACTGCCAGATGATTTTCCAATTACCTAATATCTTAGTATGAAAATCTACTCTCTGAGAAGGATTCAGCTGCTCTGTAGTCCACTCCTGCAAGACTACACTGACTGTCCCTACTCCTTTATCCTGCTGTGGATGAATCACTAATATTTGCACTTCTGCAACATATGAGGAAAAAAATGACCACAGGTTCCTGATAATGCTGGAGAAGCTGATCCTTAGTGTTTGCTGTCAGCCTTCCAACAAGGCTCTTCTATGTGTGTGGCAACAGGACTAACATGCTCCTGCCCAGGCCCCGGCACAGAATAGCAAAATCACACTACAGCAGTTGTTGTAAGCATTTGCCAAGTTGGTGTCAAGATGTCAGAGTCTAGACCCAGAGCTAATCCCAAAGTTCCTGCAAATAGTCTGTAGTTTTAACTTCTTCTAGCTCTTCTGTATCAATGTTGTGTCCCCCCCAGCGACTCAGACTGCTGCTCTGAAAAACTAACGTTTGCTCCAAATAATTTTGTCAATAATGCCCCCAGCTGTCGGCATTTTGTGCCTAAGATGAAAGTTTTCACAGGTAGGCAAAGGACAGGAACAGTCATGAGAATCCCTGCCATTTCTAGCCATGCTAAACCACACTCTTGCAATTACTGATATGCTTTTTTCTACCTGATCCAATTTAACAGGTTTTCAACATGGAAAGCCCTAATAAATAAAACTTTGGACTTTTTGTCTGCCCATTTTGAATCACAGTCATTTTTACCACTTACCGCTTCTCAGCTGCATCCAGCAAACAAGGAATGCTCCGCTCGTACTTCCCATCCACAAGAATTTTAGCAGCTACAAGTGCTGGCTTATGTGACTCTGCTCCCAAACACATTTTTACAGTTTGGCTTACAAATGTAAACACACATATTTCATATATCACTCAGCCAGCACCACTGCAGCAACAGCAGTCTTTGAGAAAGAGGCAAAGCATAAAACTGAAGACAGGAACCACTTAAGCCATCTGCATTTAGTCAGCATCACATGTGAGTTGATGCCATAAGACTGCCCCAGTCTTTCCCAGCTTTCTCTGCTGGAAAGTTGAACCTGCACACAGCTGTTCAACAGTATTTGCACTCAGAGAGGAGAATAACTTGTTTGTTACACATTGATTGTTCACAAACCACTTATTCCACCATTGCCAAGGTGATTTTCTGCAGACTGAAGTTATAATCCCTGATGCTGCTTATACTGTTATTAGGTGTAATTAAATCTCAGTCAGTTTTAAGATCATCTCCTACATCAGCTATGAAGATTTCTTCTTTCCTCTAATCCCACACCCCAGTCTCCAAATGCCTTCTCCCCAACTTCTGGACGGATATATTTGTGTCAGCCCAGTCTGCACGTGAGACCAAGCAGTTTTGGATCCTTTATTTCAAGTCTTTGTAAATCTAAACACACGCCAATACCTGAATTACAATGAACCAGCTGAGACATAAGCAGCAGAAGTTAGAGGACTTTGGGGACAGATCTTTTACCACCACTCCATGTCTCACAGCTTCACGTCTCCCTGCTTCCTCAGCAGGGAGAATGGTTTCCCTTGAGCCCTGCACTACCCTAACCTAGCCAGCCTGGTATTTAAAAATTGTCCTTTTCTTTAATAGCCAAGCTCAAATTAAACTTAGTTACTACCCTCACTCTTGCTGAATCCTTCCTTGGTTTTGCTGATGAATTTACTGCTTTTTTGATAATCATTTAATGGTGTTAAGAAACTACCACATCTTCCTCAGTCTGAGCTCTCTGCAAGGAAACGCTGGGTTTAAGCTCCAAAAGATGAGCAAAAGCAGGTCCAAGACGAGTCCAAGGCTACGCAAGTTTCCCAAATCAACACAACACCCAATCTCCTACTGTCCTGTTTCCTCAGCCAGCTGCTGACTCCCCCTTAGGACCTGTGTTTCCTTATGGGACTGAATCCACAGTTTAAGCTCTTCGTGCAATTCTGCCCTACTAACAACTTTCTGGTGAGGGGATGTCCTCCTGACCTCCCTTTGGGAAAGGTGCACAGGTCCTCTTCTGGCCACTGTCACCTTCACTCTCCCTATTAAGTGCTACTCCCATCTGGACACACCTATACCACACCTCTGGTTTTTCTTCTCCCTATCAGCCACACCATCATCTATGGTTGGAACTAATTTTTCAAACTTGTCTCAAAAAAGTCTTTAGAAATACAGACTTTATTCTACTTTTGAAGTCTGTAGTCTATTCTGTATTATTTGCCTGGCTTAGATCAAAAAGCCTGCAGTTCCTCCTCTTGGAAAGACCACATCTTAGGTCAGTACTTTACCCAAACATATTTTAAGGGTTCTGGAGAATATTCTTAGAGCAGAGAAACTGGTAGTGATAGCAGGTGTTTTTGATAAAATTGACCTTATTCAAAAGGACAACTCAGTCCATTTTAAGCAAAGAAAAAATAAAAACCATACAAATTTATTCTTCCTGCCCACAACTACAAAGCTTTCAGTTAATTCCCTGACCAGCAACCTCTAACTCCAGCACGCGATGCTCAAAGCAATGAGGCACGGGTTCACTACACGAAGTGCCCTCCTATGCTCCGGAGCTGCCCCAACACAGCGTGAGCGTGGACCAGGCAGCGTTTCTTCACCAGAGCTCCACTCCCGCCGAGAAGGTGAGATGGGGGAGCGGGGACAGCAGCATCCTGCAGCCAACAGGACCTGACTGCAGCGGGGTAGAAGCTCCAGCACCAGTAGATGAGCCCATGGACAAGGGAAGGGGAAGGGTATTTCCGATTACTTCAAGTGGAGGTTGGCTACAGAAGCTGACGGTCACAGATCCAGCCTTATTCTCCAGAGCCACGTCCCTCTGCTGCTCCAGCAGCGTTGAGCTTGCCTTTCTTTGTCCTACTTTATAAGCAACAACCACCTGAGGCCCATATGCCCTAAATATTAAGATTTATTAAAAGGCTTACATTTTTCTTTGTTTTGGCAGAGATATGTGCTTACCTATTTCCTACTGCTATCGTCACCAGAGGGACACAGTAAAAAAAAAATAAAATAAAAAGTTTTAACAGGATTGATCAAGAACAGGGGAAGTCAAGCACAAAAATGCTAATATGCTATGTTACCTGGCTACTGACCTCTACCCCAAAACCAACTTATGACAGTGGTTCACAAAACACCTTGATCTTTGTTAAGAAAGTACCATATAAATATGTATGCATTAATATGCTACAAAATGACAGTATATTGAAATTGCTCTCTCCCTCCCACACTTGTAAATGCTCATAGAGACCTCCAAAGACTTACTTTGACCACCTGATTATAAACGCATCACACTGATGCTGTCATACTGAGCACCCTATCAATACTGATAGGCAAACATGTTGTTACAGGTTTTTGTACACCAAAAATATGATTCATCATATAATGAATCATTGTAATCAGTGCACTAGTATTAACAGAAGTACTTCTGAAAGAAGGAAAAATCCTAAATTACATTCTACAGGTAAAATAAAAAGATTTTAGGTTTCTTCAATTCATCATTAATGGCAAAGGCAACTTCCTAACAAGGAACCAGCAAGGAAAGCCATGCATGTGGCTGTGTCTCCAGATACCTAAAGTAACTACAAACACTCTCTTCTGTCTTGAGCAAAAATCTAAAATATTATGCAGAAAATTACTATTAATCCATAAAATACTCTACATTTACAACAGTATTTGATTACCATCTAACAACTCAAAATACTGACAGTACAGATAAATAAATGATCTCGCTTGTTGCTGTTATGTCTGGTTGTTAATTACGAAGATTAAAAATTAACCCACTTGCCAAACACAAAAGCAAAAATTTTATAGAGAGAATGAGCCATATAAACAGCCCGAGGTCCCCAGCACTCCATGGTAAAAGCTGTAACTTTTCACAGTAAAGTAAAAGCAAAGCAAAGTATTTCCAAAGTTTGTATTAAATCAGTACAATACTACAATGATACAACTGAAAACATAAGGGAGCATTACTATTTACACATTGTCCTGGTTTCGGCTGGAATAAAGTTAATTTTCTTCTTAGTAGCTGCTATAGTGTTATGTTTTAGATTCAGTATGAGAAGAATGTTGATAACACACTGATGTTTTCAGTCAAGGATTTTTCAGCTTCTGATGCCCTGCCAGCAAGAAGGCTGGAGGGGCACAAGAAGTTGGCACAGGACACAGCCAGGGCAGCTGACCCAAACTGGCCAAAGGGGTATTCCATACCGTGGGACATCACATCTAGTATAGGAACTGGGGGGAGTGGGGGGGTGGACACTGCAGCTCGGGGATTGGCTGCGCATCGGTCAGCAGGTGGTGAGCAACTGCACTGTGCATCACTTGTTTTGTTGTATTATTATTATTATTATCATCTTATTGTTTTCCCTTCCTTTTCTGTTCTATTAAATTACCTTTATCTCAACCCACGAGTTTCACTTTTTTTTCCTCCCCGATTCTCTCCCCTGTCCCACTGAGGGCGGGGAGTGAGTGAGCAGCTGTGTGGTGCTTAGTTCCCGGCTGGGGTTAAACTACAACACACATCTAAAAAGAGAACTGGTGTCTGATATCTGAAGCAGAGATACAATACTACGATGCACTAATACTAATTAGAAGCTAGGGATTTCAGCCATTGCTCATCATGGCCAAACATAAAATTAACCTTTTCCACACTAACTTTGTGACATTTGCAGACTACTTCATACACAGACAAAGAAAGGCCAGTTATTCCGTCTCTGCTGTCCTTGCTATATGCAAGCAATTTTTTTGGATACTGACAGCTACTAGAAATTAATTATCATCAAAATCTTTACTATACAAACATAGGAACTTTTCTTCTAAAAAACACATATACCTGAACTTCTCAAGGTAAAAAGAAAATTGCATGAAAGGCCACTTCAAAGCTCTCCACCTCCCCCTGGCCAAGCCGATAGATTTTGCAACTCAACTATTCAAAGGACCTTTGGAAATCTGGCTGGTGTGTTAGATCCCAAGATGAGTTGATAGAGTCCTCAGTAACGCAGATACTGACTGTCTATCTGGACCATAATGGTTTAAAGACAACAAAAAGTCTCTGCAAATTAGTCGTATCAGATGGGAGATAGTCACAGAGTGGTTCTCAGCATCCTGGAGTAGAAAATGCATTTAACAGAAAAACTGAAGAGAAAGCAGCGTGTAATGCAGGCGTGTTTCTCAAAGTCTTTTATTTTTCCTCGTGTCAGACAATGCATCATTTTTCCCCTGCTCCTCAGAAAGAACTCTGTAAAAAGAGGTATTTCTCTAGCCATTATTGCTAAAAGCACTACAACTTGACAGGAAATAACCTATTTGTTGCTACAACCATTTAACAGATTTAGCTCACCAAGAAAACGCAGCATTTCCTTCCAAAGGCTGGCTGATGTACCCTCCCATACACGGGGGTCTCGCCTGTCTCTCCCTCTGCTGTCCCTGCCTCCTCCTGAAACCCCTGGAGGGCAGACGGCTTTCCAAGCCAGGCATGTCCCCGGGAGCACCTGGAGCCCCCTTTCCCGGTGCCCCTCTCCTGCCTATGGGGTTACAACCCAGTGATGCTGCCCTGGCTGCTCTGTAGGCTACTACCACACCAGACCTCTTCAGGGAGTGCTGGCAGAGCTGCACCAGCAACAAAAAGGATGCGAAATTACAGCGATTTCTGCTGTCTGGTGCAAACACCTCTCACGGACACGCTCTGCTGCCACCGTCCCCTCTGCAGCCCAGTGGCAAGAATAGCTGCTTTGCCCTCTAAGACTCCCCAGAAAAGGTTGCTTAAGGCAAAGCCTGCAAAACAGATGGACAATGTCTTTTCCACAGAAGCCTTTTTATCACCACTTCTTAAGCAACTCGCCTGCCTTCCTTAAAGGCAATTGAAATTTCAAACCTATCCAAATGGGAACAGGACTGAACTCTAGGTCTCGCTCTCTGAGTTACAAAATACAGGATAGAGTGTGCTGGGGGCGGGGAGGGAGAGGATGGGTAGTAAAACACTGCTCTCGTAACTGGTCAGTGATAAGATCTACAGTTTTTAAATGCTCTGCATAAATGGGAACAGTTAAGCAAGCCAAATTCAACACTGGGAGATAAGCTGCAGTTTACAGGAACAATTTATTCTATATATTGAAGAAGTTAATCCAATGAATAATTTTTATTTTTCAAACAGCTGCGACACATCAGGAGAGCTTATCTGGCAAACAGCCCTGGGGGCAACGACAGAAGCTGAAGTAGGAATATGACATAGAAACTGTCTGCTTCAAAACAGAGCAATCAAATAAATGGTAATCACTCGATAGATTATGAGTGCAATGCAAAAACTAAATTCAGAAAGGAATAACAGAACCTGCAGAAAACAGTTATCTCTTATGGTCACCCACAAACCTTGAAGATTTTCTGTCCCATCTCCTCTACTTTAAAGGCCATTTCCTGATGTGATAAATAACTCAGTCTCTACAAGTCTTAACAGCACCCTGAAGCAAAAACCCAATTATTCCAAATATCATCCAATATACTTAGGTTCATCTCTCTTCTGCCTTTGCCTTAGCTACTGTTTTAGCTTGTTTACAAGGCACACCCCCTCTCATAAACGGGATCGCTTCAAGAGGGTACTGTGTACAGAAAGAAAATTTCAGACTTCTGAGCACTGATGCTTTCTTCAGGGAAAGGGGCTGGGCTGCTTGCTACAACACCCAAGAGGTGCTGCTCAACGCAACGCAAACTATCATGCTGACAATGGAAAAAGATGGAGATTAAAAAACCCGCAGATGTCCCAGCTCACCAAATTTAACAAGAACAGTGCCAAGAAGCGCTGTGATGTGCTAAGGGGACAACTGATGCCGCCTGGTAACACCCAGAGAGGGTGGGACACCTCGCCTCTCCAGGTAGCTGGCGTTCCCGCTACAAAGCTTGCTGCTGAAGAGCAGCACCGTTTGCTGCCCTCACCTGGCCCCGCAGTCAGGGCCACCCAAACACTACTGTGTCTGACGTCTCTTTTTCACAATGCTCTCAGTGAGCCTTCTGCAGAACCGTTTTCTTCATAAATCTTCCTTAACCTTTGAGAATAATTATTTTACTAGTGATTAGATGAAGATATCCTTATGGCAGATACTACGTCAATTTTGTTTTTCCCAAAGTAAAATACCAAATGCAAGGCCGGGAACATTCTGCTCTTCCTTCTTCTTTCCCCTTTAATCTGTTGCAAACAGTATGATTCCCACTTGCTACATATTTAATTCTAACATTCCTAAAATATGTTTTATACTATCAATGCCTATAAACAGTCCTAACACATCTAGATGGATAATTTGTTTAGCACATTTTATCTATAAAAAGCTGCTGTAAGTAAATTCTAAAATAATTTTAACTGCTTTTTTCCCTCCACACATTAAAATACACATTTTTTTCCTAATAAAATATATATTGATGAAACATTTGAAAAAGCCTGCAAGTCTACACCATATTTATCCCATTTTCCTCTCACCAAATCAAAGAACCACAAGGTTACTGTCCCACTGCCACATATAACTACTAAAGTGAACAAGATGGCAAGCATTTTGCTGAAATCAAATCAGTCTCAAGAATGACCCATGGGGCCAGTTTCCGATTATTGTTAGTATTTACATGTCTTGTCGAGCTTTCTGATTCCTCATTTTTTCAAGCTAGATGTAAACAGAATTGGAATGAAAAAAGCCACATACAAAATGCTCTAGATCTTCCAATACGTTTTCTATCAGCTATGGCTCTGGGATAGCCTTCCACAGTATCTCCCTCCTCTGTACACTGTCCTTGTGTCTGGGCTTCAGTCCTGTTTGACGGCAAGAAGCACTGTAATACAGTTACGTTATTCAGAAGATGAATATCACCTTTTAGCAGGTTTGATTTTAGCTACTTTTCTGACTGTCCTGTTGTTTTCACACTATCAGACATGAAGAGCAGAAGCTCAAAGTGCAACTTTTGCTCATCATTGCTTTATTTACTATGATGACCCCTCCTATAAATTTCCTTTTTGACATGAACATACACAGTAACTTCATTATTCCTTTACACCAAGCTCCTCCTATGTTTATCAAGCCACAGTTCAGGATAAGCCTCATTGCCAAGCAAGAAAAGGTAACAGGAGTTTCTGAATGATAATGTCTCAGTCAGCCAGAGACGTGGCCACTGTTTGGCATGATTTATATCAAGCCACAGTTGCTCCAAATTAAATGTGAATAATACAAAGCAAAGCCCCCAAGGCTATTCTAGTGGCAAGAAACTGCCTTCATTGATTCTGTGCCACAACGATTCAGGAGACAAGCTGATGTTCTGACTGATTGGCGACGTGTTGAAGACCAAAAGAAAGATTGGGTCCTTCTGTTTTAGGAAAGAGCATGCTAGATCACAGACTGAAATAGATACCACCACATTAAAAATACATTCTGCAGTAAGTAAAACCATATCTGCACGCACTCTACACTGTATAATTCCCTTCCACTGTATAATCTCATTTCAGCTGACATGTAGCTTACCATTAGGTCTTTCAGATTTTTTCAGGCAGGTTGTGGTTGTTGTTTGTTTTTTTAAAATCTCACAATTACACGAGAGGTTTCTGTTGTCCGGTTAGCACCTGAAATTTGAACATTACATTCTGAACTGTGATGTACCACCACCGGAGCATCTCCAGGCCTAACCAACACAGAGTGTCTCCACAAGGGCACCTGGTCTTGAAACAAATAGGGCACAAAGCCATCTCTTCTCTGAACCATCTCTTAAAAAGATGAAATACATTTAAGCTAAACACCAATCTTTCTTCTTGCCTTTAAAACAATTGTTCGACCCTTTCAAATGTCCGTAACAACTTAATTTCTTCCACAGGAACCAAACACAACCTCATGGATGTCCATCCTCTCATCCCATGATTTAAACATTTGCTGCACGAATATGAACTGTAGATCTTTTAAAAACGGTGGATATAAAAACAGACACTACAGAACACCTAAAATCTGCCAGACCATTTGAGGAGCTGCACGTGCAGTAAGGAAATGCCTCTGAGGCCTCTGGGCAGAGCGGGACCTACTGGGCACAAGCCGAAGGTGACGGACACCGCAGCGCCCTGCCACAGCATCACCGGGCCGCCAGCTTCCTGCGGCCGACCAAGGCGCCTGCGCAGCCAGCGCGTGGAAGGGTCAGGGCCTCCCCAGAGCATCCACCCCTGCCTCGGTGCTGCACAGCGTGGGCACGCGACTGCCCCAGAGACCCCAGGCAGGAACGACCTCACAAGAGTATCTGCGTGTCTACGTAAAGCAGAATGATTTCGACAAGAAAATGAGGAAGTCTGGACTATCTGTTCTAGACGGCAACCAGCGTTCACTGATGTCAGACACGAGACTCCATTACTATACATACTTCTTCATTATTCGACATTAACTACTATACTGAAGATGCTCCTCCTTAACAATCCCACTGATGATGACTTCAAAATAATCTCCCATGGAAGGCCCCTCTTTAGTCCATAAACAATTGAAATTGTTTCCATGTTTCCCAACTCAGGATGTTCTCTCAGGGTACAATTTTCTAACTGATGTTTGCAATGAGCACTGGTGGCAGATGAGTCATTATTTTGTTTCATTCGTGTTAGGATTATTTGTTAAGCGTCCTGCATCTCAAATTATGAGAGTTAAAAAATCACAAAACTAGACCTAGAGTTGTGCTTTCAAAACGCACCATGGACACATGTCCCAGTGTGAAAAGTGATGTTTCACGCACAAATCTGGTGACATTGCAGTTGCGAATAATCATGCCTGCTGGAAAAGCATGAAGTGAAAAGATTGGCCATGGTAGGGCAAACAGTACTATGCACCACTACTTTGCACCGCACTCCACTAAAGACCATCAAGCAAGTTGCCATAGTTCACTTATACTGTGCAACATTATTGTATCTATATCAGACCTTCAGATCTACCTTAAACTAAATAAGCATTTTATTTTGGACCCCTTCGCCACCAATTAACATAGATTTGTTCATTTATAAACAGTTCTAGTATTTAAAAACCAGCAGCAAACAAGTGGTGATTTGTGACAACTATGGATACACAACAGATTCTCTTTAAAGCCATTGGGAAGTCATGCAAACCCTCGAGAAATTTCAGAGCTCTGATTTTTTACCCTTGATCCCCTTCTTTGAGGGAAGGGAAAGCATTGCCCTTTTATGGAGAGATGGCAATGAAGAAAAAAAAAAAATCATAGTTTTTATATGTTGATTATATTTCCAAAATACATGCAACAATCCTGGTGGAACAAATTGACCTGAAATTGGAATCTGACCCTGTAACTGAGATGACTGCAACACAGTAATATCAAATCATCAAAAAAATATAGGCAGCACAGTGAAGCAGGTGGGGGGGATAACACACCATTTGAGAGCAGGGAAAGACTTATATTTAATAATCTGCAAATGGTAATATATAAAACACCTTCAAAGTGGTAAAGGACCCAGAAAAAGCTGGGGGCAGCAATTACCACCTATGGTCCTATTGGGGTGGTGGGAGATTTGGGCAAGCCCAATCTGCAAATCATTGCCTTGTCATTTGTTTCTAACTAGTTTACCTATGATCTGTAACATCATTATAGGAAAAGGTAACCAAAATAGATACTTATATTTTGAATGAAATAAAGACAGAACTTTATAAAAGTGTGGAGATATTATGAAAATAAAAGTTGATTAGGAAGTCTTATGAAACTTGCTTGGTTTTCTGATAAACCACTGTAAGCATAAAAGATGGTTAATTTAGAAGGATTAAAACTGAAAGGAGGTACCAGGAATATTTATAAGTACTCCTGACCTAAATGTTTTTCCAAGGTGCTTTTAACATTAAACATTCATTGTGCTATAATAAGTTTGCTCTGTGAGTCCAGGTGTGGGGTTTTTTGTTGGCTTTTGTTTGTTTATTTTTAATTACTTGAATGCTTTGCATTTAAAAGAATGAAACCACTGACATAATATGTGGTAGCAGAAGAATGCACCTGGCTTAACTCTACTGTCATCTTTAGTGTTCTTGTCCAAAATTCAACCTTTTTTTTTCATTACGAGAAACTAACTGAACTGTGGCCTGCAGATATCAAAGGGAAATTGAGAATACACTGTCCAGCCTCTGGCTAGTACTAGGTCCAACTTGTTCTCCAGTTTGTTCTGTTAGACGGAAACACTCTTCTTGGTAATACATGTGTTTGTGTTAGTAAACTGTTCATGAAGCCGTAACACTGTTGTACGACTCAGTTACGTGAAATTTGTTCTTGTAGATTTTTAAATAACATAGCAGAGAATGCTTTTGCTTTTTTTTTTTTTGTCTAGGAAAATGCTGCTGTAACAAACATTACAAGCAGTAATTACCATGACATAAAACAGCCAGTCACTTACTGTGGGTCTGGTATTATGCTCATGTTATCCAATCTCACACTTCCGTAAAGTTACTCCTGATATTGAGAGGTACATGAACAACAGTAACAGTCACCTGAAGCAATCACAGGAAAAACTTAACTGTGATGAAGATACCTTCTTCAAGTTTAAGATACCACCTTCACCACCTTCCATACTGTCCCCTGGAAGCTGTATTCTGCATTAAACTACAGAGGCACACTGTAAAAATTCACCAGGGTCTTACTGAATAGTTATAAAATGTCCATGTTACAGCTGATACTACTAACCTTCTTTCTACTTCTATCTACCAAAGATAACAGACAAGATGGCATAGTTTTCCATTACAGAATTCAATTTGCTTCGTACTGCCATATAGAGAAGTGGATACTTTTCCACTGTTTGTCAACTATGCACAACATTTTCCATCTTTTTTTCTATTTCCATACTATTAGCACTGGCCTAATGGTCTAGTTTCTTTGTCTTCATATAACAAACCTAGAAGCGGCTGAGCATATGCAATGCTCCATAATAACAAAAGAGGGTACTTGCAGTCACAGAGGCATTGACATTTAAAGTTTTCACTAAAAATATTTAAATAATTTTCTTCACACACAACACAGCAAATGGCACCTCCTTCTTCAGAATGGAGGGAAGTTTCAGAGGAGCACTGTTATTAGTTTAGTCTTAAAATCATACCCACTAGAAGCGTAGGCTTGGAGGGTCAAAGGGAACTGCAAATATGAAACATCCCACTTTGCATACTGTCAGGCAGATGGTCCATAATTTCTGTAAATTCAGACATCCTCTCTTCCTCAGCTTCTCCCCTGTCATGTTAGTCCCTCTGTCTTGCGATGCTCTGCTCTGGTTTCCCTATCCTCCCCTTTCTGATTGACACTGGACTTCCCCTAGCACACCTGCCTTTTTCTACAGCCATCAGAGAATTTCTGGGAGGAAAAAAATTCTGCTGCAATTAAATGAAAATTCAAAGGTGAAGATAAATAAAGCCATTAACAATAAATACATCTTTTAATCAAAGAGATGAAAAGGAGTCACTTCAGCTTGTGAGAAGCTGGCAGTCAAGGTCTGGTGCCTGCTTAACATCCACTTTGATCGAGTCCTCTTTGCAGTGCTGCACAACCACAGCCTCCTCCTCACTGCTTTCCTGGAAGCCCCCAGTTAGGATGTTACCTACTTCGGACAAAAGAGATGTGGCCTTCACAAAGAGCAGTTACTTCTCCATGAGTCACTGTCTGAAAGCAGCATTCACATGACAGCACTTTTTAATACAATACAAACATGACCTTCCAGAGGCAGATTACACTGCTATCCTGTAGATGCACTATGTTTTGTGCAACCTGGAGCACTGCAGCTAAACACTGTCTTTGCAGCACATTACTGTGTTTTGAGAATTTATCGTTTTTACTTAAGGAATAAGCTGTCTTTAGAATAGCTATAATTTCTGATTTTTTTTCCCCCAGAAAAATTAAGGCAACTGAAATTATTCTTTCTCCTTTGCACATCTCAATACAGATGCAAAAACTGCAATGCAGCTGCGAGTCCCCAGTGGAGCTGACAGCACAGCCTAACTGCAGCCTCTTCTCTACCATCACCTTTTGGCTTTTCAAAACAGATGAATCATATTATTTCTCTCTTACTTCCCTTCAACAATCTCTTCTTACACACACACAACCTTGATTCTCTTCCCCTCCTCAGCACAACTCAGCAGGTCACCGATCCCCCCAGCTTGCTCAGGGTAATCTTTGCCTCATTTCACCTCCAGCGCAAAGTCCTTACATAACTTGACATTAAGGCAAAGATGCAGGTAGGGCAGTTTTCCTGGATGCACTACCCATCCCACCTCCTCCTCCCTTTAAAAGTCCCCCTTCGCCCTCCCAACCCTACCGGCATGGTCTAGCTGACACAAGTGACTACGGAGGTGCATCTGACAACTTGCCCAGCAAAGAGCTCCCTGGGCAGCGGGAATTGCTCTCTATCCTCTACGTGACAGGTTTTTGCTGTTTGCACAGCAGATCTTAGCAGATGAGCAAATCTAGGCCAGCATCTTTCTTTACAGCATGCTGTGAGTAAGGAAGCCCAAGTTTATCTTAGCAGGCTGTGCCATCTTCAATTTGTGAAGTTCTGCCTTTCGCTAATGCCAAAGCACTTGGCTCAAACACTCAAGAGTCAGGTTCTCATTCTGGCAGGAGCAAGCTCTGGCAGGGAACGGTGTGAGCTGAAGTGCGTTACAGCAGTAGTGCAACGATAGCTTGCTGATAAAAATATGACCCCGGACAACTGCAGCCCACCGTCCTGTTGTCGATGATGTTGAACATTTTGGAAATTATCCAAAACTCCTCCTTTTTTTCAAGGAAAGAAGATACTAACTCTTATAACCCTGATAGTTGTGGCTACAGCTTCAGCAGTAGGTTCAACTCACTCCTCAGTTTGTATTATCAGAAAGGTATTGTTCACAGACAGCACACAGAGGAAACCTACCCAAAAAATGAGTGTGCTTTAGGCCCTACTCCACAGGGAAGGAAGGAAAAAAAGGACTTCAAACAGCTTGATGTGGGACTTCGAGAACTGTGGGACTCACAGCCAACCAAAACAGATTAAAACAACATTCATGACAAACAGTTTGGAGAGCGAGTGGCCCTTCTGTGCTGCAGGGGTGACTGCTAAGAGTGAAAAAATACAGGGCAGAGCCTGCATTAACTGCAATGGCTGGAAGTTTTACCAATGTTTCCATAATGTATGCAACTGAACTGGGGTAAACTGGGAAGAGAGCGAGCAAGCATGCGTGCGCATGTGCACAGAACATTAGGAAAGCATCATTCTACCATTCACAATTATTTTTGTTTGTTCTGCATCTCACCTTCCATCCTCCTGCGTAGGACCTTATAGCTGAACTTTTGATTCATTACCTTCATGTAAAATAAGATAAAGAACCATGCAACAGATGCATATTTGTTCTTCAAGTTAAAGGACTATCTTAAAAGAGAGCCATTAACTTTTAATGCCAGAAAAAAATCAGTCACACATGTTTGTCTCTGTACATGATCCTCAAACAGGATTTGCTAACAAAAGGTATTCAGCTATGAACAGCAACATGCAGAACATGATAAATCACTTTGAAGTAAGCATCTGTAATGTCACAGCCTCCAAAAAACATTTCACAAGCAAAAATATAATTAAAACAGTAACACATGCTTTAAGACTAACTTTTTTTCGGTCTTGCTTTGCACCCAGGGCCGTGCTTTGTAGAACTGAAAATGAACTCAAGGGCAGATTCAGACTGTGATCGTTTCTGTAAGCCTGCTCTCCTGCCTGCCCTCCCCGCTCACCGCCGCGCTGACGGGATGCTCTGTCACAAGGGATACATCAACCGCCCGACCAGCAAGGCTGTTATGCAAAGCGTCCATCTGTGGTCCCTCTGCTGGCTTTAATTGCTCGCCTTGGAACAGCCAGGCCTGTCAGCATCCTCCCTTTGTGTTTAAAAGGCTCTCCCAGTTCTTTAAATAACTCTAAGGATGACGTTCGTGTGACTCCTCACTGCCTTACCTGGCTCATGAGGAGCAGCACATGGAGTCCTGGCAGTGCCACACCGATTACGTCGCCTCTGGGACTGCGGTACCGGGAACTGGCAAAATCCTACCTTTCCAAAGCAGAAACCCAGCAAAAAAACGGAACGGGAGGTGAAAAAGCAAAGGCTTCAGCCTCGACCATTTTATTCTGCCAACTCTCCATCCAGGCTGACACCTGATGACCGAGCACGTTTGTGGTTGAGCTGCACAGCGGAGACCCCAACCCAGGAGGAGAAAGAGAAAGCAGCTCCCTCTTGCTCCCACTGGTCTGTCAGGGGCCCAAGCGCCCCGGCACTCGGATGCGCAAGACTCCCACTGGTTTGAACTGGTCTGTTTTCTGCGATTCTGCCTGTATAACAGACCTGTTGGTAACTGCAAAGGTTTGTCCCAGATTAAATGGCGTTCAGATAAACACACACCTAAATAACACCTACGCCTTAGCCAAAGAAGAATAACTAGAAAACACAGATTTTCAAATGGATAGTGCTAGGTGCAAACACACAGTCAAATATATTTAAAAAGAAAAAAAAAAAGAAAGAAAAAAGCTTTGGCTAATTTCTGTAACTCACACCTTCCTCCAGCATACCTCACTCCCAAACAACATACTTGAGACAAACCGAAACATTTGTCTACTGATGTGAGAAAAGACAACTGTAGCATAAAGCTATGTGTGTTAGGGCTGTTTAAACATACTCATGTGCTGTCAATCCCAGCTGGCAGATGTTATTTTGGTATCCAGAATCAGAGGAGCGCATTTGAACCACCCAAATCACTGTATGGTGGAAGACCTGTCAAAAATATCATCTTTCCAAAATATTTCATGAAAATATAAAGCACAATAAAACTATGTTTTTGCATGTGTCCTTGGAAGGACCTGTTTTTGAGAAAATATTAAGGCAGCAACTTTTTTAAAAAAACCAAAAAACTTCTTGCAGCCTGGCAATGTGATCAACACAGTTTCACGCATCACTCTTGAATCCAAGACGTGTAGAAGTAAAACTGATTTCACATTTTAGCCTAAAGGGCATCTGAGTTATACAGGGAAGCCCAAATGTCTAGCACAACTTTGCTGCAGTATTACTGCCAATGTGAACAGTCAAGGTTTTGGTTAATCCGAATGCAGTAATCAAAAAAGTAAGCACAGCCTTCTCATTTTTTATTCCTCAAGAATAAGCAGTTTCTTTCTCAGCTGTCTTTTTAAAACCACCATTATTGAAAAAAAAATCACAGAAGACTCACTAGAGTCAAAGAAACATGTAATGTTTTAAAAGTTGCCTTGACAAAAATTTTCACAAATACCTTACAGCTGAGAGTATAATCTAGCAAGCCAAGGGCTGTGTTCTCACCAAACACAACATGGAACAGTATTTCTATAGTAGATGTAAAAGGTTCTCTAACACTGCAGAATGTTTGCAACAGTAATATCCAATATTTGTGAGTTGTTATGAGTGGGTTGGGGGTTATTACAATGTCAGTTCTGAAAAGGGGTATTTGCTTCAAACACTGAGAAAAGAGAGACAGCTATAAAAGAGAGAGACCTTTTTTAATGATTTCTGGCAGCGATCTGAATAAGTCTGTTCCCAAAACTAGATTGCAGGGACAAAATGTGTGGGGTCAGTATTTATCTTTTTAACCTGAGCCTCTTTTCAGCTTCACCTTCTATGAACAGAAGTTTGTAAAAAACGAACATTTTGAGGAGGTTTTCTGCAGGCAGAATTTTAACTGTACTCTTAAATTAAGCTTTAGAGTATCCATTTTCCACTTTTTTTCCCATGAAGTTGTGATTTTTACTACTTTATCAGATCGAAATTGTGCATGTTCAAGCCGTGCCTTAGAATATGACATAACAAAGCTGTATGTATAGACTAGAGGATTTCAGCACACTTACAGACTACATTTTCCCATGTTGGACTGCTGGGAGAATTCATTAGCTGAAATCTTGTTTCAGTAGCCCACAGTCCTCTGTACTAAACAAAAAGCAGACATGATAAAAGGGGTACCCTTTTTCCCCCCTGTATTTGCACTCCAGAAATATTTCATGAAGTTATATGCTCCCTTTTTCTTCTCTTAGGTAAGATATAATTTGACAAGGGAAGTTTAACAGGTTGAACCACAGCTTGTTAATGTGCAATAGCAATTGATTATGTAACGCTTTTTAAAATTCATTTATAGCGGTGACAAGAACACAGTTATTGGTGGAAAGAGAAAATAAATACCTGCTCTACTCAGAAATCAGCTGACAGCCCTGGTGAGCTGCTACTTGATTTAATTTCCATTAATTTTCCATGGGAGAAACTCCCAGCAGGGAACACAAAAGACTCAACAAGAAGTTTCTGCAAATACTTGGCTCCTTCAGCCAAGTGATCATTTTCCCTGTGCTGTTTTTAAGCCAAATGTGCTAAAATCAATGTTTTTGTGCATGACTGGCTATTCCAAGCCTTGTGGAAACCACCAAAAAGCAGGGTACCACCAGCGCACTGCATGAAATGCTTTGAGAAGTCCTCAGATTAGAAAAATCAAAAGGTCAGCTAATGAAAACTATGTGGTTTTTTTTCAAATTTTTTACTTTTAATTATACTTGCCATAAATATCGAGGGTCTAATCTTGCAAAATTCAGTTTGTGCCAAGAATCTTACCAAAACTCATATTTTTTTTTTCCTCTAGAACAGAACCTCCATCCACCCAGAAAGTGCCTGTTTGGCATTTATTATAGGATGAAAGCGCATCTGTATTATGACTTTAGCCCTATAAAATGAACTGTGATTAATTACTTCAATTTTATTTATTTATTTATTTGTTTTGGAAAATGAAATGCAGGATTAAGCAATAGCTAAGTGGATAAATTGCCTTACATTTCCAAATGAGGGAAAAATGTTCCCATCGATTTAAAACTCAGTTCTGGAAACTGTGTACTAGAAACGGCCAAATGAAAATGTACATGTCGGGTTACTTCTAAATAATCATTTTCAAAATGAGAGCTCCTGAAATAATCAATAACTAAACAGGAGCATGAGTTAAAAACCATCTGTATGGCACAACACAACAGAGTGATATTACATACAATATACATGCATATATATTCTATGTATATAAATGTGTGTGTACATATACACACAAGTCAGCTCCAAATTAGCTAGCACAGGTCCCAACAGGTAGGATGTTTGGTGCTGGGGAGAAGGCGGCACGATGGTGCTGCTGCTCACCGTTAGCGTGACAGCTCAGGATTAGGCCCAGGCAATGGACCACGGGGTGTGATGCCAGCAAAGGAAGTTCAAACCTGCACCCCCCATCTCCCAGGCAAAGCTCCTCCATCTGCAGGAACCTGGAAGTCTCGGCTGCACTTCAGGAAATCAAAACCCAGCCCCGAATTTAAAATCCTCATTCTGCTGAGTTTGTTACTATATGAAACCAAGTGGTGGTTTCCCTCCTTCCACCCTCAGACCCATCTCCTCCCACCCTATAGTCAGCAGTATCTTAAAAAATACAGCAAACAGCAGAAAACAAAAAATATTCAGAAGGCTTTGGTAACAAATCTAGGACACCCATGCCTGTATTTAAGTTTTTAAATGTAGTAAAATATTGCCTCCAGCTAGATTAATTCAGTTTCTTGGGAACAAAAAGGGTGTAGTTGAGAGCACTGATTATTCTCACTCTCCCGCAAGCCACCTGCAATCATGCTTGATTTGTAGTTTCCATATGCTTCCTTAACTACCATAATTGAGGGATGCTTTTTGGTCGCAGCTCTGAAAACAATTTTGCATCCTTATAAGGGCTAGCAGGAAAGCAGCACTACATCTCCCTCCAAGTACCCCTGCTCAAAAACCTACATTTTAACCTCAATGCCTAGAACTGTGTGCTTGTCAGTGCAACACCCAGTGCTGCTCCATCTGTAGGATCTGCAAAGGGAAGTACGGGTTTCTGTCAAGAAGTGCTTCTCTCACAGAAGCCTGTTTGCATTTTAAAACAAATAGTCTTTAAAGCATTAGTAAGTTTTACAAACCATTGTCATAAGCAATAAATGTGCTTTTAAAATGCTCCTTTTGAGGATTTTTAAACCAAAAACTTGAGATACATGACACTGAGCTTCAGTTAAAGGACGGGTTAGAAATACACACAAAGCTGGCCGACACAGGGTGGAATTCAGCTCCGGTTTATGACATCTATGCTTATGTATACAAGTGGACTATGAGCCTGCACTCCCACCACTGTCAACAGAAACCTGGTCACAGTAATTAGCAGAGCACAGAGACCAGCCATTTACCAGCATGGTTAAGACTGGGCTTGCCTAAATTTAGGTATCCAGCATCTTCGAGATGTCCTAGCATATATCCCCTGGCTGTTAGCTGCTGCTCCCATAACAAGATCTCGGGCCCTTCCCGCGTCACATCCAGAGCTCCGCAGAGGTGCCTCACATACCTGACGGCATGTAACACGGCACTGGATGTTTATGTCTAGCCAACTCCATCTCCCGGGTGGTGCTTCCTTTGGGGTGAGATGAACTGATCTCTAAATCAACTGGCCTCTGTATTGAGGAGATATCCTGACCACACTGACGGCTTACGTGAGACACTTACATTCCACCATCTGAAAGGAAAATCCCATTCTTACTAAGTTTTTCAGAATAAGAAATCTACTGTATTTAATCAACAACTTTTACCAAGGTATTTGCTGTTGAGCGACATGCTTAATCAAAACTACATTCCTAAAATTAAGATATACCCTACTATCCTGTAATATTTAGCTCTTTCTTTAGACCCCCCAAAATACAGTATAACAGTCCCAATTTTACACGTGGAAAGGCAAAAGAGTGAAGGAGTTTGCCCAGCATCAGCTACACTATCAATATCAGCTGGTGCTACCAATTCAGCAGTGAAACCCAGAGCAGATCCCCCTCCACCATTACTCCTGGAACCAGCAGCATCCCCAACAGCATTTCAAGGCAACTTTCCAAAACAATTAAGCTTTACTTAACAAAACCAAGGTGCGGGTTTGTCTCAACACTTCCAAATTTGGGTAGCAGGCTTATTTTTGCTTTTGTCTCTGCAACTGCTTGCTGTCTCGAAAATTAAGTTCATCCCTGAGCACAGCTATACATAAAGTGCTGTAAAATACTGGAAACTAAATGGTGTTTATTCAACATTATGGGTTTTGTTCAGAGGGACATGCTGGGTTGTTAACGCTGAAGGTATTTTGAGTTCACCTCTGAGTAAGTGTATTTTGGCACTGCTCCCATTCATGGTGTGAAATTAAAAGATTACTACTTTGAAAGTATACAAGCTAGCATGGTACACAATTTGTCTGTTGCAGATAAAGCTGATTATAAGGAAGCAGGCGCTTAAATTGCAAGTCTGTTTGCTTTACTCCAGACTCTCCTAAAGCTCCCAGAGTGGGGGAAGGACAGGGAACACCACCAGGCTCCCAGCTGAAGCATTTCATAGGCGCTGAAGAGCTGTTACCTGCTGCCCATGCTTCTAGAATATTTTCAGGAAGATGATAAAACCTGCTTCATCTGTTCCAAGTTATAGAGACTACGAGAACTACACTAAGTCCTTCTACACCTTCAGTAGCAGGATCCGGGGGTTTTTTTAATTAAAAACCTACCTGTAGTACTGTATACAGAGAATATTATTCTTTTCCCTTCAGAGAACAGGGTGGCTAGTGCAGAATTTCCATACTCTAACTGGCTGCATTGATTTTTAGGAAATTATTATTTTCTTACTGGGCCACTTTTTGGTGAACTTACTGATAAAACCAGCTTGGCCTTTGGATTGAGTTACTTCCCCCAGCAACAAGCTCTTTTAGTATTATTCCCCAGCAAAATATTCAGCTGTTTGTTCACTTTTGGGGTATTCAGCCAGACTCTCCCCAGACCCCAAACGCAAATCTGAAAGGGGGACACAGTGATATTAGAGTAACCAGGTGTCATAACTCAAGCCCAACCTCTACTTAATTTCAGATTTCCCTGTATTTGTATTGCTTGCTGTACCACAGTTACTAAGACAGGTGCATCTAAAGGAACTGGCTAAAGTACCTTACATCAGAAGGGTATAACGCTATAAAGCTGTTACAGATAGTAGCAATAATTAGGGCTTTAGAAACAGAGAAGTTCACCCTATCCTCGTCTCAGAAGGTGGGTGTTACACTGAAGGAGAAGGTACCAGATACCTATGAGAAACCAAAATACTGTCAAACGCTTATCCTGTGTTATGCTTCTTAGAGGGGTCCCAAAGTACTTTCCAGATTCTAGGCACAATTCTGCTCTCGCCATTTGCACCCGACATCTCAACCTAGTATCTTAATCTTTGGAAAAATCTGTTAAACGTGTTTCTGAGGAGAATTTCACTGCATGTAGGTATGCAAAACTGCTAACACCTCTAGCCCATGGCAATGCAGAAGCAGAGTACAGTAGCAGCAATGCCCAGGTACTTTATCTGATTTTCAAATGGCTGCTCTGACCCATTTGCAAAATGGCATGGTTTCTGTGAAAAAACCCAGACTGGATCTTCAGCTATTTTAGGAGGCCAACTTCCTTCACAGTGGGGGCAGAATTTTTAAACTCTCTTTTTGAATTTGTGTAAGGAAAATCCTAACTATCATACATTAAATGCAGTCAATTTTGGGAAAACAGTGAAGGGCAAACCTATTTAGTTCGCAGATATTTTTAAATATTATTTATGGATTATTTTTAAAAAATTAAATAATGAGTCTAAACATGGCTTCTAGAAATATAAGAATATGCTTGGCTTTTTCTAACAGTCCAAGTTTTAAATTTAAATTCCTATTAGAAATGAAAACCCAGTTATTGAGTGGAATAATATAGCTTTGCCAATGCTACACTGTATCTAAACAAGAAACATATATACATATTAGGTCTACATACCCACCTTCCACAAAAAGGCAACTCAGATTGTTGAAAACTAGTAGCACAAAAATGTTAACAAGCAGGAATGAGGGGAGAAAAAAAAACAAACCCTGCTTATCCTTTTGGGATTGGTAGACATGCCGTTTTCTAACAACACTGTGGAAGCAAAATAGAGAGTTCACTCTTTTGTTTTGCACTGATGCTTGATTTTATTTAGTAGAAGCTCTCATAGGTCTTTAAATAATTCATAACGCAGCGCCTGTTGTTTAGTTCAAGGAGAGAGCTTGGAGAATGTTAATCAAACCAGAGATGAATTGGCACAGCTGTAAATCTGCAAGACCCCTCCCCGATGAGCTCATCCCCTAGCAGTGCAAATTAGAATGACATCATGCTTGCAAAGCCGCGGGCGCGCGCTCACACTCACTCCCTGTCTCCTGCTCCCCACCGAGGATTTCTGCTACTTATTCACATAGCTTTTTTCCAAAAAAGATCATTATATACCGATATACCTAGGTAGAAGGAACAGAAGCTGCAGGACCTGCCACCAAACCATGGGTGTAGTCCTGTTAGATCTGTCACAGCTCCAGTACAGACAAGAAAGATACATCTTTCTATTTGGAAAAGAATGAAACTGCATATTTATCAGTCCAGCTCAAAAAATACTTAAAAAAGTATTAGACACATGCCTTTGAATAAGATCCACAAGTACTTTTCAAAGGACTACTCAATGCTTTTACTTGATTTTCATTGAGCGTGCAACTTCATGACCTTTAGCTCGCAAAACCACTCTCAAAACCAGGTCTCGAACAGATGTGTTAGTAAAAGAAAATGTTCATATAGCCATACTGTTGAAATCTCTCATTTCTCTAACCCTGTTTCAGTTAGCCATCAGACACTTAAGGTGCAGATACAAAAATATGCAACATAGGTGAATAGTCAGAACCTATTAATAATGGATAATTTAACAGGCAAACTAAACAGTTACCCAAAAGCCCATAGACAGAAATAATGTATGGGAATGAAATGTTCGGAGAATGATTTTGATACTAACCTGCAGAAAACCAAGGTGTTTTCCTAATTGTCCATGAACAGAAAGGGCAGCTGCATTTGTTTACTCTGATGAATATGCTAGCCCAGGTCCTTAACAAGCTTAGTAACTTCAGCAAGTACAGCAAGCATTAATATTAACAAGCTCATTTAGGTCTATTTCATACTCTTCAATAATTAAAGTTATTATTTTACTGGAGAAGTTCATAAAATTACTGATTGCAGAAGAAAGCACAGCTCTGATGCAGTCCACATACCACTCGATGAAACAAAACTGGAAACATCTCTCAGTCTCATAGCATCTACCGGTCTGGTAAACAGCCCATGCAAAGATCAGGTTTCTTTCTTTGTGTTGAATAAGGGTATACTATATAAACCCCCATATGAGAATGTAATGGGGAAGAAATATAATCTACAAAAAATTTTAAACCTCATCACTATGTATTTCTCATAAACCACAAAAGCCCCAAGCTTTCTGCAATTTTGAAATTATAGATAGTTTTTTTCTGTCCACTTGTAAAAGCCTTTATAAAAAACAACCTAAGTTAACATACCCAAAGCTAAGTAACGTAGCTTTAATGTGCAGTATCACCTCTTGCCTTGTAGTCCAGATCAAAACCAAGGGACCAGCTTTCTGCTCTGTGTGTGTGACCGAATATGGCTGCAGGAGGTTTACAGGCTTGCCAGTCATAATTCCAAATTGCTGGATTTTCTAGGCTTCATGTTGCCTGTTGAACTATGCTATCTAAAATCCACAGTTTGGAGGAAAAAAAAAAAGGCACACAGTGGATTCTCGGTAACATCTGAAGAGCTTTGCAGACAGCAACATACAGGAGAATTAACACAGGCCTCTGAAGATAAAGATCATTGCTTTTTAGATGCACAGGAAAAATAGAAAGTGAGAGGTAACCGAACACAGACAAGATACAGAAGCAGTGCACGTGGCAGCGATGAAGGATGTGGGGCAGCAGGATGCATTCAGAAGCCGGTACCACCCAGCACAAGCCAAGAAAAAAGGTGCACCACAGCAAGAGGGGTCTTCCAGTCACCAAGGAGGCATGGCTGCTCACCTCAGAGGGAAACACAACCAGGGTGTTTTGAACGGGTTAGAAGTGTCTGAGGAGCACTTGGAAAAACCAGCAGAAGAAAGGAATTGGTCAGAGGACACAAGGAGAGGGGATACAGAGGGGTAAAGGACCGTTACAGCCTGACATGACCTGCCTGGTGCAGAAGCAGAAGAGGAACAAGCCAGACTCTGAGATTAGAGGACTTTAGGACTATGACTTTGTAGAGCGTTTTTAGTGTCTAGCACAGTGGTGTCATTCCTGGACTAGGACCTTTTTCAGATAATAACATGAAAACAAAACAGAAGAGGTTCATTGCTCACTGAACTGCGGAGTAATTTTTCCATGAACGAGCAGGAATTTCAAACTAATACAAGTCCCAAATACATTTTCAGATATGAGATTAAAAAAAACTAAAATACATATACCCAGAAAAGAATAAATGCATTAACAAAACCATAATTCAGCCATAGCATTGCACAGACAAACGCTACTACAAAACAACAAGTCCAAAGCAAAGGACTGCAAGCATTCTATGATTCTATCATCTCTTGCTGGGGCTTATCAGGTGGAGCAGTTTAAAGCCCTTTTGGTGAGTGGCAAGTGAAACAGCCGAGGCTCATATCACAAGAGGGCACAGTAAGGCAAGGCCTGACCCCCTCAGAGGAGGGGGGCTTTGGGACACGTACAAACACAGGATGCAGTAAAGGAACGCCTGCACAAATGCTTCAGCTCTTCCTTGAATCTCCTTCGACTTCGAGGAATCCGGCCTAGCCTTCCTATGTAAACAGTTGCACATTGACATGCTCAAGATTTCAAAAAGTAAGATTTCAGCAGAGGAAAACAAGTCAAAACATCCCTTCTGATCCAAGCACAGGTTTTGAATCTTGTAAACAGACTTTGTATTGCAAAGAATTGTTTGGAAATCTCCCATCTTAGCATCAAAGTCTTCGGCAGTTAGCCCCCAGATCCAAATTCTGTGGCTTGATTCTACCACAGTTTGAGGATACATCCTTATCCTGCAATATTTACTCTTCTTATAATGTCAAACAGCTTGAACCTCTCTCTTCTCTGCCCCCCCCCAAATGGGATGCTTCAAATTAATCTGGACAGCAGCTAAGCAGAAAGTTTGGATGAAACAACAGATCGTTTCATCACTCTTTCTGTGCTATTACTTTGCCCCAGAAGATGCTAACAAAATGCGTCAGCAATGCTGCTGAAAAAAAGTAATTTTAGATTTGTAATTTAGAAAAAAAACTTTTTACCTAAGCTCTTCCCCATCTTCTTTCCATCTGCACACAGCAGCAGAATGATTTAATGCAATTTAGTGACTAATGGCACACAGTTTTAGTCTTTAGTGTTCAATAAGCCTCTCCAGGCAGAAAACATGTAAATGAAGAGTTACAATAACAGAAAAACTCTATTCACATAGAAGACTTGTATTTCTGCTGCTTTCAGAAGATGCACAGAATGATTCCCACTTGGACAGTCAAAGTGATAGGTGCACTTCGATTACTTATTATTATTAATTTTTTTTTAAATAATCTAATTCTGTAAAAGTTATTCTGAAAACCTATGAAATATAAAATATCTTTTCTGGGGATTGTTTCAATGACACTGCTACTATGTATATATATAGACAGCAAGCTTAACCTATTTACAACTTTTAACTGCATGCAAGACTTCCTTATGTGGCTTTTTCATAATGGTATGTATTAATTTACATTTCTTTGATTTGCATTACACAAGATCAGACCCAATGACTGCTGCCAGTTTCTCACAGGCAGGGATCTAAACTTGATGCAAGATGGGCAGATGCACCATCACCAGCTGCAAAAGAAGGTGCATACCCGAAAACAGACAGAGGTGGTCAATCTGTTGTGTAACATCAGGCAGAAGAGGCACTTTAAGGAATATCTAAAGACCTGTGGAACAAATAAGGTTGTGCAAACCACAAGAAATGGGCAGCTCGGCACGAGGAAAGTATATGGAGAATAAGCAATAAAGGGACTTTTGGATGAAATAACCAGAAAGACTTGAAGAGCTAAGATGGTCAGAAGTAACTGGAGCTGGACAACACAGAAGGATAACCAGCAAAGAGAGGACTATGTGCCAGGTGAGAGGTGGAAGTAAAATCATGGCAGAGAACAGAGCATTCACCACCGATGTAGGTCCCAGTGGACCAGAAAACACATCCAGAGGTGAAAATGGGAGGGAACAGATCCCCAGGGAGCAAAACGGGCAATCTGTAGGACAAAGCTCAGAGAGACGCGGACGCACCAGCAGAGGTGCTGGAATGCCAGTGGGCAGAGTGGAAGGGCTCCCTGGCTAGCGCAGGATTTCAGAAACCATCAGAGAAGACAAAACTGCACTTCCTCACCGGCTACTTCATTTCTCTGCTTGTACAGTTTGTCTTCGATGTGCCACTGAAGCATTATAAAATATTACTGGTAAAAGAGGAGACAGAAAATCAGCCCAGGTCTTGTTCTGACCTGGTTAAACAGGGAAAATCACCAATTCACCAAAGCACAGCTCTAGTCAATATTTTTAAAAAAGGGTTTTAAAATAGAGCCAAGTTACTGCCTGTTCTAAAAATGCTTATTCTCCAGTTAAACAGCACTGGCATAATCAGGAGAATGCTAACTCTGCTCTTCTACGCTCCTCCTGTCCCTAACATCTGCTGTAAAAAGAAAGGAACTTCATCTAATGTCTGCTGCTAGATAAACAACAGACAAGAACTGCAGGGCACCAATGTGCTATTTCAGATCATCACATCAGTCATTAAATACGTTTTCTTCAGCTGAACCATGCACTTAAATAATCATTTATTTAGCTCTGTTTCCTTTGACTAACAGCAGACCGTTATATTTCAAACACAATTTTGTTTTCTTTGGACTCAGAGGTTTCCACTATGTGGAACAAGAAAGAGGAGTTTATCATGCTGAGATTAGAGTCTTTTAAGCATTTCCATGCTATTCGATCCTTGCGATGTGATGCTTAGTTTGGAGAGTCTTGCTGAACAAAAGTGAAGCACTGTGAGAGACTGGCAACGTAAGGTGTAGGAACCACTGATGCTGTACTGAGCCACTTTTACCACTTTGATTGTGATTGACATGTATTTTCTGTAGTACTGTTTCATTTATTTATATATACTTATAAAATACACACATACACACTGTATAGCCCGTTTTAAGTCTCCCAGAAGCTATTTTTCAGCAAACTAACCTAAAAAATTCTCTCTACAAAGCATTCTTAGATGCTTCTTCAGTAGACATTTAAAGCATGACCAAATTTGCAGCTGTATCACAACTGGAGATGCAGCAAACAAAGGAAGATCTGAATAAGCCGAAAGTAAGACAGGAAAATTAGAACAAGAGCTTGGAAATTATTATACAGTTGAGAAATGGCCTAATGCACGAAAATTTATATTGCCCATACAGCTTTGAGAAGAAATTCTTCTTCACCTTCCCTCTTACATCTCTAGCCTTAAGATAATGGTGCACAGTAAGAGAAAAAATATACATGATGCAATGCAGTAGATCTCAATTATCTAGACCTTCATTTAGCTTCAACTACCCAACTACCCTGGACCTCCAGCACACTCGTGCTCCTCACGCTGCAGCTGACAAGGCAGAGCAACCTGCGTTGAGCCGCACGGCAAGTCCTTGCAACCACCTTGCAAAAATGCTTCCAAATCAATTCCTGCTTCTGAATCAGTTACACTGATTTTTAAAGGTGATCTAAGAGTGGGGGGTTAGTACCTCCACACCTTTCAAGCTTTTGTCCAACTGGGCGTAACAGTGGCATGACTAATGGCTAAGCCAGACTGCTCACTGCAGGCACTGCCTCCTCCTCTTCCCCAGGTATCACCCAAACCTCAGTGACAACAATCCTAGAATGACCATTTACTTAATAGGTGATTGGTAACAATTATTTGTGAATCACAAACTCATCTCAAAGTTTAAAAGGTAGCCCACCTTTTTAAGCTCCCCTAAAAAACCTCTCAAACAAATTCACTTTGGCCCAAACATCTGTGAGTTTGGGTTTGACCCAGAGGGACAGGCAGGTTGTTTATCTGGAGCATTTTAGCTAAATCTGTTCAGCAGTTTGAGCATTACATCTATAAAAACAAACCATTTTTTGACATATGTTATACTAAAAAATTTTATGTGCATATAAAATCTGCAATGACTGAATGTGACCTACTCTGTCTCAAAGATCTCGTTGAGAATAAACACGTTTGCAAGAAAACAGTGAAGTCTGAGCTCCCACCTTCCTCCTATGAGCACACAAGAAGGCTTTTCAAAGGCTATCGAGAGTCAGGTGTAGAAAGTGGCCAGCCCATCATACTCCTCAGAGGTGATCAGCTGCATGTTCCCCCAGCAGGACTGCTTGCACCTCATTTCTGTAATGCATTTCAGTTACAATACACAGTGCTAATTTAGACAGCTGAAAGTCTCTGGCAGCTGTAACCTCTTCTACAAGCACCATCAGACTCTAAACATTATCAATGTCCACAGGTGTTTCCTTTGTTATTTGTTATTTAATTAAAACAAACAAACTAGATGTAATTAATCATTGGAGCTAAGAGATTATGTGGAGTCTGCTTCCCTTGAGGTTTTCCTCAGGAGCTGGAGTGACATGGGAGCCTAAGTCCCATTTTTAGTAATTCTTCATGAGGCTTAGGTTGATAAGCGTGTAACTGCTGAAAACACAGTACAGGTGCTTTGAATTACTTTCTAGTAGCAAAGGAGTCACCCAGCTCATTCCTGTGGCCTGAGCTGTAGAGAACATCAAACTCATGAACATGTGTCTTCTTACCTGAAAAATCTTCCTTTCTTCTGCTATTTACTTTTATATTTTGGGTAAGTGAGGTATAAGGGTTGGTATCACAGACACTGAGCTCTTCATAAGGTAAGCTACAAAAAAAAGAATTATGGATGCTTTTATTCTTCTTTTAGATCTCTACTGCTGTGAAACACACTCTTCTGTTTGAAGACCAGCCTAACTACAAAATCCGCTTTAAACCAGATGAAAAAATAAAAATCTCAGTTCTTCATCCCCAGACCACTATTAAAATTTGCTGTTTAACACCTCATCTGGACTGATCAGAGACTGGCAATAACCTAAAACTGCTAGTGCAGCAGGACGGATAGCTGGAATCCACTATCAAGGCCAACAACTCTGTTGTGTCCATCTAGACAATTCACTTACCCCAACATTTTCAGAAAGCAGATGAATCCCAGTTTGACAAACTCATGCACAGGTCTCACTGCAAAGTGTCCCGGACAACTGCATTACATTACTTGAGTTAATCACCGAAAGACAAAAGGTTTTAAATAAATAAATGACATTTTAAGAACACATGTTTTTGACCATCCTTTGAATCCAAACATGAGAACAGAAAAAGCATTTTAAGATCTAAAAGAAAATATGGGCTGCTTTTTTTTTTTTTTTTTTTTTTTTTTTAAGGCTATTAGGCATACAGGGCAAGAACGAAACAGATCTTTTATAAGAGGAGGTGTAAGCTTTTATATGGAGTAGAAAGTATTTTGCTTTGGGTTTGGATCAGAGGTTTTTCCCTATTTTTCAACTCAACTTTGAGGCAAGATTTCGAATGAGAGACCTCAGATAGGAAGTATAAATGGGGCATAAAAGTTAGAAACAGAAGCTGGCTGTTGGGTGTCAGAAGAAGGAGGAGGGCAGGGCTGGCAGTGAGGAAATCTCCACTTCTAATCTGGTACAGCCCCTACCTTGATGGGCAGCCACTTCCTCCTGCTGTATCACTTCTTGAACATCTTTAAAGCAGTTTTGCTTACTGTTCTCTGTTATTTTAGAACATGTTAGTGTCTGTACAGCAATGAATCATAAAAATGCTGTACTAAGCATTATTATTTTTATTGTCAGCAGAGTTGCTATCCTGCACGCATTGAAGTGGACTTGATAAATTTTGAAGGTATCACCATGTAACTAATTCTTTTTTTATCCCCCAAATAAATTGTCATTTCCCTGTGCACACATGAAGTTCAGTTATAAAGCAGAAAGCATCTTCTCTTCTAAATTATACAGCACACCAATAAGATGCACTACAGTACGTAAGTACATAACAGTGCACACACATGGACGAGGGAAAGTACAGGGGAAACCATTCGTATCAAATGTAGTTAGCAAAACAGCCATTCTCAGAGTGATTAATTTTTGGATTCCATGTGTTTCAACTGGATGATGCACCGGAAAACACTCAGTAGGAAACAGTCCTTCACTTTTAACAGAGGGTCAACTGTTCAACCATCCCCAGGTCTAACTTCAACCTAATTCCCACAGAAAACAATTAAAGTATCCTTGGGAGGGGAAGGGAAAATAAAAAAGACCTCTGAGACTCATCTAAACCACAGACTTTTTGAATTCCTGTTCACAAGGCTCTACAGATAGGCATATATATTTTATATATACTATGCAAAAATATATACTTATACAAAATGAATGCTTCATCACCACTGTTTTGCAATCTGGAGTTTGTCAAAAGCTATCTAGTGCATCACTATTCAAACGAATAGTAATCAAATTTCAAAGCCGCACGGATGGATGGTTGCCAGCCTCCCCCCGCCTCCTTTAGAGCATAAACAAAGGCATCTGCTTTATACCTGCTGTAAACAAACGGCACTCAAAGCACCGAATCCTCAAACCAAGTCTCCGTACCTCCAGTGGCACTCTGCTGTTGGGAGCCTACGTACATTTTGGGGAGCACAGAGGGAAGGAGATGCGGGCAGAAGGAGCAGCTGAAGTATATTAAACATCATAAAAAAAGAGACGACTCAGTTTAAATTGCAAAGCTAGCAGTGGCGATAAGACTTGCTTTTATAAGGGAACAATAGATATGCCTTCTCTAAACTAGTTTTAGTGCCATCCTTCAGTGGACAAAAGTGGCATTTCTGGGCTTCCAGCCATGCATGAACTACAGCAGATTGGGTCGGGTCCAATGCTGAGCCCATACGATGCATTAATGTGGAAAATATTACTCTCCCTTTCCCAGAAAACAAATGCTGGATTCAGTTTTCAGAACCTGTTACTTCTATTACCACATGAAAACGCCAGCAGTGTCACCCAATTATTCTACTCACTAACTTCACAGAGGTACTCGACCAGCTGTGGAGCTCCTCTCACCTTCTTCATCAATATTTTACCTTCTATGTTAAAATTGGAGAATAGAGACAGAGGGGAAAGAAATAATAATAAAGCCACAGAAAATGTTGATGCTTAAAGGGCACAATCCACAAATTCCTCATGAGCAACACAGAAGCCACAGGCACCTTCGGTTCCTGCTTGTGACATGGTCAAGGGTTTCTGCCACTGTGCGTCTCTGCTGACCGGCGTCAGCCCCCTTCCCATCCCACCCTGTCCCATCCCATTCCATCCCATCCCCAAACCGACCCCCAGTTCCCCAGAGGGTGCCTCAATCCCTTGCCCTCAGCAAGAGACCAGAGCCTGAACATCTGTGCCACCATGAAATGGGATACTCACCCATGGGATGTTAATTTTCAACTTTATTCATGCAAGCCATATTAAATAGCAATTGGATAAAAGGTGTCCCTTCCTCTCACCAAAAAGAGACCGTCTTCCACTATATAAAATGATGGAGGAGAAAATAAAGGCAGGGGGTATATTGTTCTCCATGCCAACTGGGGAACAGGGAAGAAGCAATGGATGTAAAATGCAACAAGGGAGGTTTTAGCTGTAACTGGAAAAAATTCTAGTCCTTCTGAACGATGACCTGTCAATAGGTACCAACTTGTAAGAACAGATTAGACAAACAGTTATCAAAAGGGATACATACAACTGATCTTGCTGGGGGGCAAGTGAAGACATATATGACACGTGGAGGACCTTCCACCTGTATTTTTGCTGTTCCAATGCTATAAACCAAAATAGGCCAATATCTATCAGATCTTCTAAACACATCTCTGAGGCAACAGTATTTAAGCTACCAGTATAATAAGTGAGCAATTATTTGGCATAGATGATGATACAGGAAATCTGGCAATACACCAGAAATAAAACACGCAGTCATGCATCTTCTAAAAGATAGAGTTTGGGAAAGTATTCAGCATATTTTTTAAACAGAACATGGTATGAGTTTAAGGTTGTTAAAATCTGTTCAAATATTTTCCATTAAAACAACAGCAATTCTATCAACAAGACAAGGCTCTGAGGTAATGACAGCATATCCAGTTTTCCCATCAAGATAAACTCTAACATAAAATAAGAATTTAGTCTATGTACATACATACACAGATGTTTCAAAGAAATAAATAAATCTTTACCAACCACAGCATAGCCTTCTGTAACATCTTTTATAAATCCCACAACTTTTTCTATGCATGTTGGGTACTGCAGATGATGGTCAGACCTTGTTTTCATTGAAATCAGTTAGGGAAGATGTATGGCAGCAGAGCCAATTCGCTTCAGCGGAGCTACACTAGTCGCAAGAGCAGCCCATTGCATGTGCAGCTTGGCATTGCTCACTCCATCGCCAGTTCTTTTCCTCTAGAGGTAGCTGCCCTACTGAGTAATGAAGAAAGCTTTCTGATAGCTTAAAAGGGCCTGGTTTTGTATGCAGGGAGGAACCAAGGTACCCTCAACCCCGTAAAACATAGTTTCCATTACAGGTACCCACTCAAGTTTGTGCAGAACTGGCAGAATGGGGTAAAATACTCCTATGAACAGGCTCCTGTAATGGTCTAGAGATAACTATGCACATTTTGGGCTCAAGTATAGTGTAAACAAAAAACTACTCATTAGACTTAGCAATACATACTGACAAAACTGGTTTAGGAACAGAGAAAATTAGCCACCTGCTTATAATGGTTGTTTTCTGGGCTTTTTGTTGTCTACCTTTTACTTGGCTTGTGGGTTTTTGGTTTGGGGTTTTTTGTTTGGTTGGTTTTGTCTGGGTTTTTTTAGGGGTCTTTTTGTTCTGCTTGTTTGCTTGTTGTTTTTAAACTGGAAAGATAAGCTTCTTCAAAGTTTAGCGTTTTCTTTAGGTTGTACTGTTGACAGAAATTGTTAACAATTTGTCCATCATTGCTTATATAAAGAAAATAATGTGCATGTTGTTTGTGGCCTCACCACAGGCATTACTCAGCAAATCTTAATTATCCTGTTGGTGATTTACTGTTGTATAGAAACATATCCTAGCATGTATACACATCTGCCCTTGCTTATGAAAATGTTACTTTTGGCTAGATCACAGAAGTGAAGATACTTACCACCAAGCAAAGCAGACTCTGAACTTCAGTCTGTTGTCCACTGTACCCCCCATCCCAAACAAATATTGGATATAATCAGCTTATACAACAAATCTTGATAACTTCACAAAAATAGTAGTGAAAAAATGACAATTGGGCTCACTTGTTTGGTTAGCTAGATTTGCTTTCTCCCAGCTACTTCCTTACCTCCGTGAGCCTGCACTGCTCTCAGGAGCCTTCCTTCCCAATGTGGTAGGGCAGGCAAAGTTTACTTGGATATTTTCCAGGCACACAAATACACTCAGTGCATAATATGAGAACAGGAGCTTTTAACCATGTAATTCCTTAATTCAGCACAATACAATTTATCCAAAACATTGTTTATAGAATACATCACAGAATCAGGAGGAGAGAGTAATTTCAGATTATTTGGAAGTATATCTTTTGGAGAGGAAGAAAAATGTGTTCCTCATTGGAACTGAAGGGAAGGTTTTAGAAGTCCAACTGTGAAAAATGTAAAGTATTTGAAAGAAGGTGAGGTTTGGAGAGTCGCTGGTGTTTTTTAAGGGATGGCTAGAGCAGAGGCATACCCACAGAAGAAACAGCATGAGGAGAACAAGTGGGAGGAAGAGAATATGCAGCAATAGATGGGTAGGTAGGAGGCTGTACAGTACAGTGAGTCAAGAAGAGATTTTACAACGCAGGAGGGCAATGTAGGCCAGATGCTTTGTAAGTTCCCATGCCATCAAGGGATACATTTAGCTTGGACAAACTTTAATTTAAAAAAAATAGGTAAGAAAGGCAGAAACGCATAGAATGGCTTAATATTTGCCGCTCGATGTAGGGATGGACAGAAGGACAGGCTGTTTCCAGTTTTGAAGTCTGACTAAAGATTTTATCTTCCATATTTCCTGTTTCTGATAGATTTGATAGCAGGTAAATAAGCCATACTTCTAGGACCACAGAGAGGCAAATAACGATAGAGCCAACAGGACTTTAAAAAGCACAGATGGCACTGAAGGACTGTGATGAATCAGAGCTCCTTTATGAGGGCTGTATTTTACCAGACACATAAAATAAAAACTAGCTGGGAGCCAGGGTCTCCTCCGCTGTACCCGAGCAGTCCCCTCCATCTCAGGGGGATTTCATGAGTGAAACAAGGACAGCATCTACTGCTGCAGAGGCTCAGCTGCAACTATGCAGAGCTCCTCCTCAATTGAGACCTCAATTCTTGTCCTGCAGAAGGAAGCCTCAGCCCTGCTGGGTAGCGCTGGTACACGGGACATCTACTGACCCCTCATGGTTTCTTTCACAGCAACTACATTTTTCCCTGGCTCATATATCCAACTCCCTACTGCAGATATGCTGCCTCTCCAATTCCTGTGCCATAATAATGACAGGCAAACTCAATTAATACTGTGAACAGTTTGGATGTCTGCAAAACAGGTTGCCAAAAAAAAAAAATTCCCAAGAAAAAAGAAAAAAAAAAAACACCCAAAGATAACTAAGAACATTTGCTGCATAATGTAATTCAAAGCTTCTATCTGTAGGACCAATACAAGCCATATTTATTAATGTTACACATTATGTCTTAAATTAAGATGTGAAAGCTTGGGTTTGCACTGCTTTAATGTTAATGATTTATTATAAGTATAGTACATATCTAGTTTATTTTGGTAAGATCCATATTATACATTCAATGTAGATTTTCTCTCCAAGCTTCTTACTCAGATCAAAACATAATAAAATGACAAAATTCCCCTGCACATATTTGCTTCAGAGATTAGCAAGAGATAGTAATGTATCTTCCTTTGTAATACTTTGAATTTCTGTCAACATCATCATAAAATTTATACCACAAAATATAAATAAGTGTAACCACAAGCCTTTTTATGTGACATGTTTTAAAGGGCTTTCAACATCGATTAGATTTTTACTATTGCTGTTGTTATTAATCCTGTGATCTAAAAGTACTCTAGCTAGGTACTGAAGTAGAAACACTAGTTTAGAAAGGTTAAATATCAGCAAGGTATTTCTCAGGATATTACAGATGAGCGCACAAGTATGTCAAACAAACACATGCTTACCCTCTGATTATATATATGTATGTATATACACATAAAAATAATATTTAATAGCTACTCTGCACTTACGATGAGAATTACACATCTGTAATCTTGGAGCCAAGGGCTAAGTGAACCCTATAAAAGCAACCGCCATTATGTAAAATAAACTAAGCAACCCTGAGAAGCAAGAGATAGCACAAACATGCCCTATGCTAGTAGCCCCACTATCACCAATTTAGAGAGGAGAGGGAAGAGGGAAGGCCAAATAATTTAATCCAAGAGGACATCAACAAAACAAAGGTCCATGACTTCAGGATGCAGTTCTCAGAAGTTAACAAGCTAGGAAAAAGCAGCCAAAATATACTTTCTAAATCACTGGCACAGACTTATCAGGAAGTAGCATCAAACCTTTTTTCACAGATGCTTTTCCTTAGAAAGAAATATCAAAATAGGCTCAGCACATACATCCTTTTCATCACCTTTTCCCTCCTCACCCAGCCAGGCAAGCCGTTGGATGCACCGTGCTTCCCGCTCCATATGGTGAGTGGCACTGTGTGTGTGTATATGGGAAAGCCCTAAATGCCTTTTTTTAAACCTTACTTCAACTGCCTGCCTCAGCTTCAAGGGAGGAACCAATCAGACATTCACAGTGAAAACAAAAGAGATGATCCAAATTAAGATAAAGGGGAAAAGCGGACAGACACAGCAGGGAGCTTAAGTTTGGGAGCACGTTATGGGATGAAGAATGTCCTTCATATACAAAATTAAGTACAAGACTATAAAGTATTTTAACCAGCGTTTTCCGGGGGAAAGCATTACCTACACATAGGTTTTACTTCATTATAAAGCTGACCATAATGACAGTACTTCTGCTGCTGGTGGAAGTATCACCCGCTGTCCCTCCTCAAAGAAATGGCCAAGACATTAAGTTTTGGGTAACACACCAAATCAGATGAGGAGCAACAGTATTACATTATAAGAATAACTTATTAAAAGCATCAATTGGCTATTGATTCCATTTACCATCTGGAATACTGCTGTTACTAAAAACATCCATATGTCAACACAGTAAGCGCCCTCAATGCAGTATGCCAATGTTGATGCTGCAGAGGACAACTATTTCCACAGGACAACACAGCTCAGGAGTCCAGCCACATGTGGGCTTCTGGAATGCTCCTGGAGAGAAGGAAGGACAACTCTCAGATACCTATAATGTATAATTACAGAAAAGAAACACTCTGCTGCTGTATTCTGGCAATGTTATTCTACACTTTTTCCCTCAGTTCCCCAAAGAGGCTATTTTGAAGATGTGGTTATCAAACAAACCATTTCACATACACAGCAACTAACAGTGAATGTTTTTATCCCAAAAATGAGAACAAAGTTATGTTTCTAAATGTTGGTTCTATACAAAGTGTAAACATACATTTGCTTGAGAACGTCAAATATTTTTAGCAAAATGTCCCATCTCATTTCATCTTTTATTCTATGGATGGATGGAAGAGCCAAGGTACTTCGGGATATACTTTCTCTGCTGGGACCACTAATAGCAGAAGTTCATATTTCACGCACAGCTGCCTCCTGGTCCACTGAAGATGCTACTACCTCTGTTCCGTTCATGGGGTAGCAAGCACAGACGGCCCGAGGTCACTTGTCAGACACAGTATCAGATCACCTGCAGGAATTGCTGTGGCAAAATTTAAAATACAGACCCGTGCAAAATCACAAAACTCCTTACATAGTGAGTTCGACAAGCGTACTTGAAGAACAAAAACTATTTTTTATTGTTGGCTCAAGAAAACTGTGAACTAGTCATTCAGTATGTATTAAAAATACATTGAACACAGCAGGTTAATTCTTGCAAGCTGCCAAAAAGCAGCCATTCAGCCACGTATGGAGCTAGGCTTTCTGTAGGGAACAAAAGCTACACTGCAAGTCACATGCAGTACATGTCCAGTGCAATACACTGCCATCGAGTGCTTCATTAACAAAGTCAAAGGATATTTTATTTGGAAAGACTAGCAACTTAGCAAAAATTGTAGCTGCTTCATGCAGACCTTGTGTATCTAGCAACAGTTCTCTTCCACCGTTTTCCCTAAATGATCAGGGAGTAAAAATGAAAGAGTTGGAGCTTTTATTAAACTGTGCAAGTTACCAAAACCATAAGAAGGTGTGGTTCTGCTTCAAATAAAAGTAACCCATTGGAAAAATCTAATTTACGTACATATCCTAATCTAGATATTGATATTTCAAAGTGATTAAGTGCTCCATCCTTTGACAACACTCCTGTTATCACAAAAACTGAAGCAGTAATAGGCAGAACAGGTATCTGAGGCCTATATACCACCATATAATAGAGATTAGAAAATCTGTTTTACAGAAATTAATAACAGGCATCTTAAAATAGCCCTTCATCTATACAAACCAATTACACACTTTATGTACCACATAAAAAAAATTGGGTTAGATGAGTTTCATTGTAGTGTTGCTGTCCTACAGATACAAACAAAACACTTAAAAACCCTTGTACACATAACGCAAGCATATTACTATAAATGGAGAAAAGTCACACTTTCTACCTCCTCTTTTTTTTAAATGTTTTCATGGAGATGATGCTAAAGGAGTTAAGACAGAAATTTCTAAAAATATTTTACAAACAACAATCAGAGATACAACTTCTCTCAGAAAGGCAGGCTTCGTGTCTTTGCTGACCTCGATGATAAAACATCAGATACCACTGCATAAACTAGAATATTTTAATTTTATAGCATTTAAATAAAATTATAGCTATGAACATAGCTATGATGTATGTAATCCATGTAACCATATACATGGTAGCCCATTCTTGCACATTTCACAGATACACAAGTTAAAAACTACGTACCCATTGACTTTTTCTTTTTCTCAGCACAGATGGCATTTCAAGAGGAATTTTTTTTGTGCCACAGTTAACACAAACCACAAAGAAATTACTCTTATTGAATATTGCCTGCTGTTGAAGAGTGTTTTGAAATTACACTCCATTTTTTAAGGGAACTGAAGAGCTGAGAACAAGCCGTGCATTCACATCAGTGGCTAACAGATAAAGCAGCAATGCTGACTGAATGCAGCACTTCAAGAAGCAGCGCCTAATGGTCACTGCAGATTAAGGACACATTTTTCCTCTACGCCACATTAGAGAATTCATTGAAATTTGCCTGGTAATGAGATCATTGTCCGTTGGCAACTTCCATCACACAGATAAAATTATTTAGCCTTTTGTCTTGGCTACCAGCGAAAGAAGATTTTAAAGAGAAGTAGTTTACTTCTATAGATGAAGACAAATCTTTCTCAGCAGTGTTTTGAATATGGGATTTTCTACAGAAATGGGAAACTTATTTATATGCATATATATACATATGTGTGTGCATATGTATGCATACACGCACAAGCAAAATCTTTTGAAAATAATAATTACCTAAAATAATACAGACTCCAATATCAGGCAGTAGGACAACTTAGCATTACCACATTTAACTGCACAATCAAATTTTTACACTTTTATTTTTCACTGGCATTTCATTCCCTGGGAACACCATTGCAAGTCTACAGTTAAAAAACTGGACAATAACACTGGCCAAAAATCCAGATGGTTAAAGACACCAGCTGGTGTTAGAAGTTCCCCTTCCTAATATTAATACTACTGCACAGACCAGAAGACAGGGTGAAATTTGAAAATTATGGAAACCCAGGAACAATGAACTAAGAGGTCCATGTGATGACCAGGTTCTACAAAAAGCCCCACCAAACAGAAAGCCATTTATTCATTAGAAGTAAACTTCATCCGCTTTCTTGGTAGGTCCATCATCCTTAAATCGCATCCTGCTCTCACAGGATCAAGTATAGTAAGCCAGGCTCAAAGACCACAACCACATGTAGCTGCCATTATACCAAATTGTGTGAAAATCACTATCAAATGCAAAATGAGTAAAGAACAGAAAAAGCACTTTGCTTTATTAATGAGATTCATATTCCCTCTGCTTTGTACGTTACTGGGGGAAAAAAAAAAAAACTCAAGAGTAATGTTAACTCATCCAAAATTCACACTTTAACAAGAATATTATGTTGGCAAAATCCTGCTGGATAGGCCAGCCAGCATATCTAAGACTGGTGATGAAAGAATAAATTGTGCTAGTCACATAACTGGTTCCTCTACAAGCTGCAACTGATTGAACAAGATTGTTGTGGGGATGTCAGTAATACAGTTAAGCACGAGGCAACTCGAAACTCTCAGATATGCACACAGTATAACACAAAAGAGAAAAATGGGGCAACTGACAAAAATCCACTGAAAAATAAGGATACATTATGCACACTTTCAGAGTAAATTTTTTCTACAGCAGGGGATGTTACACCTTTTTCAACAAATGATCCTAATCCAACATATCGCTGTTGCTCTCTGGCAGTGGGGACTTCTGAATGCTAATGCCCGAGTCTGTATCACCCAGCTATGAAATCCAACCTTATTTATAGCAAGCTCAACCACTCCTATGGTCCGTGACCCTTTGAATGGGACAGTCCTACTGAGTGTGTCCTCTGTTCCCGAGCGCTCTCGAGACTTGATCCATCTCACCACTTCAAAGGTGATTTTTCAACAGTTTGCAAGCTGTCACAAATGCTATCATCTGTCTCAGCATCGTGAGAAGCTGATTCAGCTATCGTGGCAACAAACACTACGCACACCCAGGCAAGTAATCTGGAAGATGACGGGCCACTTAAATGAGAAAGGTGACTTTTGGAGTTCTGGTTTGGCTCTGCGGTAGCTACCTGCAGAGTTTTCATTTGCAATTTAACCTACACTTTTCAAAAAAGTTTCTGCTACACTGCTTTTGCATGCTGCAGGCAGATCAGAGGCATCTAGAGCTTAAAGCACATATACAGTCCTTCTAGAACGCAAAGAAAATTTAGTATTAGAGAACAGTATCAAGAAATATATAGGTTTTTACTTCAAAATGTGCTAACAGACCGATTCTCTGATTGCTCTTTGGATAAGCCTCTTTTTCCCATTAACAGTTAGATCCTAGAAGGCACCACACCTTTTAGCAGCAGACCATGACGAGCAGTTTACCATCAATATTAAACATAATCAAGCTCTAATGACTGCTTGGGTAAAATCCAATCAAGCTGCACACATATTTAACTAAAGAAGTCTAGCAAAACAAAGCAACAATTTATTACTTCAATAATTAGCTGGTGTGGATATTTGGAGAAACTGCTTTTAAACGCACGGTATTGCCATCTACCAACATTTTTACAGAAGCCCTGAAATACGTGAATAACTCTGGGAGTAATTCTCATTACATAAAACCCAACCACATTTTCAAAGTTTCTAACTGTCATGGATGCACAGAAAATGAAGCGTAAGAAACAGCAGCACTCAACCTATAGGATGGTGAAAAAACTTGGAGAAAAGTGCTTCTGGGCTAGAAGGAAAGCTAGAGAGCTCAGAAGCTCGCAGAGCTACAGTCAGTAAATCTGAAGCACAGCCTGGTTTCTTGGCCTTTTGTTTTCATCCAATTTGACTGAAAAGCCTCAGCAGCCAACAAATAGTTGATGCCCTCTGAAGCTGCTCCATCAATCCCCTCTGCCAAAACTGTGAGAGATACGGGAAAGGAGCTCCCCCAAGGAGAACTGAGAAGCCTTCTAAAACAGATGAAGAAGAATAACAGAAGACAATCTCTGAATAAACACCACCTCTGGATAAACAGAAAAGCACAACTTGATCATCAGGTTCTTCCCTCTGCAAGCAGATTGGGAAGTCCTCCTAGTGAGGATATCATAGTTAAGCAGATACTGCTTTTGATCTTGCAGTCAGGCTCCTGGAGAGTTTTGGCTATGAAAATATGCAAATGTTTCCAGTGAAATGCACAGTGCATAATCAATCACGCCCAGCAGGCCTTACAGATCAACAACACATTCACTAATCAGAAGGCTGCCCAGAGCTACGATCCTGGAGAGACCAGGCAAGAAAATCATTTAGGGATGAAAATGCAGCACTGCCTATACTGTTTCTTTATAATGATGGTCAGAAAACACAGCTAAAGTTCATTTTGCCCCAGTTTTCCGTAGCTATTCTAGAAGGACCTACAGAGGCAACGGGGGTGAGAACTCCTAGAGACATTTCATTTACTTTATTTCAATGATTTCGCATATTCTTTCATTAAATTATAAACTAATTAGTAGATAAAGTATAGGTACATGAATAAAAATTAATTTCGCAGTAATTGAGCAACTATTTTTTTATATGAAAGAAACAGAAGATAGCAAAATCCAATATATTATTATCATGGCAAATGTCACTGTTTAATAGCAGTGAACCAGAAGGGCACAGGAACTAGAAGGTTTTATTGCACAGTAGCTATTTTCACAGTATAGGAAGTGCTTAAGCAGCTGAGGTTTAGCTTTGGCTTGTCCTTTAAGAGCACAAACTTAAGGCAGAAAAAGGCAGTTAGAAAGTTTATATTTCTTCTGTTTTTTTAGAGAAGATAGGATACAGGAGGACTGGGGAAAAGGAGGATGATGTGGCAAGGGGATAATAACAAATTTCACAGTATTTTGATGTTATCTAGCAAGAGGCTAACAAAAGCAAAACTGTTCAAACACTCCCACCCATCAGAGGGGTAGGAGCGATGCCTGCCTAGTTCCTTCTTTGACTCTCTTAACCTTCCGGATGTTTCCAGTTACTCCTTTCTGGGACACCAGAAAGGACACCACTTCTGACTAATGCATGTAAATTTTGAAGGGTTTCCAGCTACAGCTGGTCAAAACACTTCTGTCTAAAAGGACCTTTAACCCCATCACTATTTCCAGACATTTATTCTCACATTTTACTCAAAAAAGGAAACTTCACCCCTTGCTCTCCGTTGCCCGCCCTTCCATCCTCATGCTCCAAGAGGCAGAAGCCATTCCCCGTGTGCCTGACCTGCACTGGGTCCCTACATCATGACTCAAACCCACCATATCAGCAGCCCAGGCTTCTTCTCATCTTTCTTGTTGACTTGCTTTGGGAGTAAGTATGCATTACTGTAAGTAACTGATGAAAATACAAATGAGCAAAAAGGCTCTGTCAACTTCCACGCCACTGCCCACTGGGGACATCATCTTTGATTACATCTGCCCTCTACAGATGTAGCTGCCTCAAACACTGGTAGACCTGTGCTTGCTTCTGCCCACAAGACAAGGCGAACAGTCCCTCAGTGACACCGCTCTCTTTTTAGAAAATGACCTTTCACTACTCAGATCCTAGGGATCTGGGCTGTGTTTGATCACTCATGTTTGAACTGGAGGTCAATCTAAAGTGTATTCTCTTCCGTTGTACAGATAACAACTCAATTCTGAGATAACTGCAGTTTGTTATAGTTGAGTGGTCAGACCCCTTCCTCCAAGACAGCAGTCCTTTATGCACCAAAACTACCAATAAATTTAAACTTTAAAGGTAAAGTAAGGAATTCAAATTTCCTTATTATATTAAATAATTCATCTACTCAAGCTGAACAGTTTCATTTATGCTCATCTGAGTTTCAGAAGTAGGAAAGCTACTTAACTCATATAAATTTTGTTCAAAATGACCAAATGAAGAAATCTGAAAAGGGAAAGACTTAATGCTGTTAACCTCTCATTTCATTTTTGCATTCCAAAACAAAAAAATCAGTAAGTAGTAGTTATGGTCTCCTCCTATTTTAATCCAAAAGACACTTCCAGTACAGCACGTAACGTAGAAAGGTCTGCAGTATTTTTGCAAGATGAAATAGCAAATGTAAACAATGAACTTTAAAATTTAATTTCATTACAATATTAAAATTCTCCTGCATGCAATAAAATATTTATTTCAGGTCTGCTACATTTAGGCTGACACTATTACTTCGAAGAGCTGCCCTGTGAAGCACCTTGAATATGCCAGGACTTTGATGGTTAAGACACCTCCCTTGTACACCACAAACCCTAGTTCAGGTCCTTGCTCCAAATACAACAAAAAAAGAACCTGAACCCACAACCCTCCACGCTCCAGGCAAGTGTGTAACTGTTGGGCTATCAGTTAGATCTAATTAGCCCAACAGTTACGTACTTGCCTGGAGCGTGGAAGGTGTGGGTTCAGGTTCTTTTGTTAATTAATTAGATCTACCCCTTCTTTCCAGATTTCATTAACAAACACAATTCTGAAGTGTCCACGATTTCCATTAGTTTCCCATTTTCCTAAATGTGCGCGTGAGACAGCCACCAGCCACCACACAGCTCTACAGTTCCATCTACTGTAATTTCATTGCACCTGAGTACCAATCACCTGAAATATCAGGGACTCAGTTAAGATATTTTCACATTTCTAAAATTTCAGAGTCTATTAAGTAATAACGAAAGCCCTGCGGCTGAATGCCTCAGAAGCAACAATTATTATGCTGGTGTTTTCTGAGCTGTCAGTTATTTTGGATACAATACCTCACAAAGATTTTCATTCTTACTCATTGAGATCCTTAAAAACAGGAAAATGGGATGGACTTTGTTTCATTTTGTGGTCAAAGTGAAGTATACTTATCCACGTTACCAGCTCTTTTGCACACACTTTTTCAGAGCTTTTACAGAGATACTCATATGCCCTCATTAATAAGGATTCTGCAGTATGATAAACTTCTGTCTCAAAATCCCTTACATATTTTCCTGAGTTTTCCTGAGTAGGATACAGCAAATTTTAACATTACCCTCTACCTTGGCAACTGAAGTAAAGTGGGTAACCTTCTCAGCTCCACTAAGGTTTAAAAAAAAAAAAAAAAAAAAAGCAAGCTTCATTTCCATAGCATTTTTCTGCTTCAAAATGACAGCTGAAAGTTTTTTGAAAAGAGGGATTATGTAGCAATAAGAAACTGAAGATCATATTAAACTCCTTCTTTCTCCCATGCATTTGTAAACATCATCTGATCAATTCAAGATTACCCTTCACAACTGGATACAACACATCATCTGTGAAGGCAAAGAAAGCAAGCTGCAAAGGTGGATGGACGTTCTCACCAGAGGAGAGGACAGTCGACCCAACAAGTCCTGGCAGGAGGAGAACAGAGAAGGAATTCACCGTTGGGGAACACGCAACTCTACCAGCACAGTCCTAGACAGAAGACTGGAAGGGACTTACAAAGAGGCAGGAGAACATCAAATGCCTAGACTCTCACTTCTCAGAGAATATGACTTAAGAGATCAAACCATGCTGAAGGGGAAGAGAGATGTGGCATTCCCCTCAATACAACAACAAGTATTTAGTAAGATCTCCAAGCAAAGCTTTTAGCGCTCATCCTGTTCCGTGTGGACAAATGGTGCAATAAATCACCTCACATTTAAAGGGAAACTTAAACTTGTCCTCAAAACTGTAGCAATAGTGGCTGAGATGTTTATTATCATACTACCAAATTTAAACTCTAGGTTTGTTTTCTACTTTGTTCTCTAATTCTGCTAATGTAGCACCGCTCAACCTGCATGACTGAAAACATGCAACAAGATATGATCATTTATCTGTTCACAGCAAAACACAGGAACAATGAACAGTTTTAGAAGATACCTTTGCAAATGAACATATTTCCTATCATCTTAAGCATCTTGTGCTCACAACTGGTGTCACAATTAGTCTTAAGGTGGCATTAAAGATGTTTATTCACTCTCTTCCACCTTGTTGGGGAAAAAATGTCCATCCCTCCAAGGACGGATATCTTGCAGTTACAGAAAAGGGAGCCCGACTCCTCCTTCAGGTGGATTATCTGCATGAAGCCACACAAAGAGGCACTTAAATCCTGTACCTTGGCTGCCTGAATTGTAAAATGAAAATGCTAACACATGGTTTGAGCAGGAGGTTGGACTAGGTGACTTCCTGAGGTCCCTGCTGACCTCCATTTTCTGATGATCCTATATGCTTTGAGAGACATAAGCATGAATGAGAAGGGCACTCAGCCATTACAGGGTTGATTACTGGTGAAAATCTCAAATAAGTATCCTAACATTTTCAAGCTTTTAATGCATAGCTTTTTACTAGATATGTGTGTATGGGGGGAAATCCTGTCAAAATGCTCGTGAACTTTGCAGTTTTCACAAGCGTCATCTATGAGAGCCAGAGGAAAATGACAGTCATCCTGTTCTGGATGATGTGGCAGAACCTGCTGGTTTATGTTGGCTTTTAGAAAGCAAACAAATAAAAAAACAACAAAACATCCAGTTTGACTACATATTTTTTAAGTGGCACTATAAACTTGGAAGGTGTTTCACTGGATATTATGTGCAATTGAATTTATCAGGCAGGTTAAGGAAAAAATCTTTGCAGACAGACTGATGCCAACATGAAATCACAAACAATAAAAAGAAAAAGCACTTGTCATCTCACAATGCAGAATATCCAATTTGTTGTCAGTTTTTCACCATTGATACAAGTGCGTGTTTAGCATTACTGGATATGTTTCTTTTATAATAATGTTCAGCATTTCCTAGAGGAGTCATTCCCTTTCCCTCTCAAAGTGAAGTCCCTCCCCAAAGTTCAAGGTTCTAGACTCTGTATTTTCAAGCCCCTTCTCTTTAAATCACTAGCCAGTAAGAAATTCTCGGTTTCTCCTTCTCTTACTATTATTCCACTTAAATAGCAGGAAGGAAGAAAATCAACAAATAAACCCTGAATTTCTTGCTGTGATATACATCAAGTCTCAGATATAGAACAATTATTTTTCTCAAAATAATTCCCTAGAAATAGTTTATAATTAAAAGTGTAACTGCCCAGATGCGAATGCTGAAGACGCAAACATTTATGTGCATTCACAACAGATCCTCAAGGGACAACAAACTAAAAAGCAATACCAAAATCCCCAAATCCACGTTTTGTACAAATTTTATTTCTCTGCCTTGGCTTTTCCTCACTACTTTTTTCTATTAATTAATTTCATAGACCACATTATGATTCAGCTCTATACCTATCCAGGGATATAACAGAACATAAGATACTACATCCTCACTATGCAGCGTAAGTCACTGCATGAGTATAAAGCGGCTGCAGGTATCACAGTAAAAAAAACCCAAAACAACAAACCAAACAAACAATTGCTAGCAGGTAAGATGACTCTGCATCTAATTTAGAAGATTACTTCTCAGGGTAAAGCTGGGTCAACAATCTCTTCCTGTTAAGACACGTCCTCTTCTGGGAGTACCTCAGTTGCAGCATGTCAGAAAAGCAAAAACATTGCAAAAGCAATACAAAGTCCTACGCTGCAGATAGTCCCAGTTTCTGCTACCAGCGTTTTCAACTTTCTAGCAGATCTCTCAAGTAGTGGAGTTGTAATTGACTTTGGACTGCTTAGAGACAAATACTAGTCTTATCAGTTCATTATACTGCTTACCAAATTTGCCTCTAATATCAAAAGCTTAAAACAAAACACCACAAAACCTGCCAACTTTCCTTACCTTGCTGGAGGCACATCAATATTTGAAGAAACAACCTTGCGCTTCTGTTCCAGAAGACAAACAGAGCGAGTGTTTTCCTTTTCATACTCATGAGCTCTGTTTGGTTTTTTGGTCTCTGCTGTTTTTAAATCTTCCTCCTTTGTGGTGAACAGGAGAAACTGTTGGTCTGGCAGTTTTTGACTGATGTCACTTTTTACATCGTCCTGTTGAAATGCAGAGAAGGTCATTTCACGCTTGATGCTGGCTGCCTGTAAAATTAAAAGCAATTATTAAATTTTCATCTAATTCTCCTAAAATGTAAGGGGGAGAATCCAATACCCACAGGCATTTACTTCTAATTAGTTCTTTGAAACAGAGAATACCATTTCTTTGCCCTTCATAAAGTCTGAAACTGCCATTAATTTCTCAACAGTGTTGAAGACTATCCAGGAAAATAAGCAATTCTTGACCATTTGATGAAGCACTCAGTTACCTCTTAATGCTAAATCAAAAAGGTATGTGAATTGGAGTATCAGAAACGACAGCATACACACATGTATTTAATGTAGATACACCTGCACTGCATAACTACGCAAAAGAAATCCTAGCTGCCCTCCTCCTAAAATTCAGGAAAAAAGGCAGAATTTATCCAGATAAAAGGCAACCAAGAAATCAAAGGCTTCTGACAGTCACTTACTGGGTTCTTTAACAGTTGTATTTGTAAAGAGGGTTTCTTGATGAGCATAAAAATAATTCACTATGATCCAACTCAGCTGCCAGAAGGCAAAGGGGAGCAAGTGATGCTGGCAGGATCTTTGCAAGGAGCCTGGCCAGCTCCACCACCGACAGCCAGCGGTGAGGACCGTGGACACACACAGAAGCAGTGTCAGGTTGCCTCTTTGGCTGCCAGCGCTTCCCAGATCTTCAGGCCTGCTGCTTCCCATAAGCAAAGACTTCCCAAGCAAATAGGTATCTTAACAAATACCCTATCTCTCTGGAATACAATGTGTTGGTGTTTATAAAGCAAACTACTGCAGGCTTGCAGTGAAGAGCATGGAAAGCCAACAGAACCAAGCCACTCCGCCTCGCCAGCAAGCAAAACAAAACCCAGTATCTTCATTTTCCTCTGAAATACCATTCCCTGGCGAGCTAGGCTTCCCCAGCTTCACGGGGGCTGACCCATCTCACAGGCTGTCATGAGCCTCTCGCCCTGCCGTACATCGGCCGAACTCCTCCAGCCCTCAGCCGGTGAGCTTCCTCGCGTCCCTACAAACACATGTGGAAGAGACAAAGCCTACAGGAAGCATCTGCTAACAGAGTAATTTCTAGAGATCTGTGTTTTTAATATCAGGAGCTTCAACTACTAACTTGCTGAAAGTCCAGGAGATGCACTAGGGTGGCAACCCCTCCACCCAACCCAAACAGCCGAGCAAAATACATCCCAACTAAATGTCTGCTTGTCCCACCTTGAGCAGAGGTACTTCCATGCCACACGCAGCACCCTGGAGAAATCCAGAAGCCTTCTAGGACTTGCAAACTGGATTTTATATACTTGTAAATTATTGATGATCTTTACAGTGGAGAAATCCAGGGTGTGTCACCCTCAGATAGTAACAGCACCAATAAGCTGGAATTCCTGCGTAAATTCTTCCAGCTTACTCCTCCTCCTTTTCATCGTCCAAAAAAATTAATGAATATGTATGTGTATATATTTATGCATAAAAATAAATAAAAATATATTTCTCTCCTCACAAATCTCCCCTTTTATAGCTTTCAAACCTTGGCAAGTATAAAAATGCTGCAAACTATTTTAAGTTCACAGGAAAGTCAATCTTGCCAAGGTAATTTGTTCTGTTCAGTAAAGTACATGTCATCACAAACACATAAACACTTAGGACCAATGATTTAATTATCTCATTCTAGTGTTTCCACAGAAGGCCTTTTAGCAGTTCCTTCAAGAACAAAACCAGAATTGTTACTTTATGAATGTAAAAAGTAGGAAGAATTAGTCATTTTACACATCTTCACACACAAACAGATGACACATTACCAAGAAAATCTGAATGGAAGACAAAACAGTCAGCATGTGGTCACACAGAATTAGAAGACATATAAACAATATAAATTTAATTCTGATTTAATGATTAATTCTTTGAAAACTTAGATTTACAGTAAGCCCTTTTCTGAGGGTCTGAAGATCTTAACAGATGCTGTGTTGCCTTCAATTTTCATGAAAATTGACTTAGAAGTGATGCGCTAAAGCAAAAAAAAAAAAAAAAAAAAAAAGAAAAAGCCTGAAAACAGCCAAGTTCCAATATCCAGTCCCTAGAAATTACATAATGCCAAACAAAGGTACGTATAAGTCTTGAATTCCACTTCCTCCATTGCACGACCACACACCTTTTTCTCTCTTCCCAGGACTTCCACCCTATCTGGTGCAGAGGACGGTGTTGCACAGGGCAAGAGCAGCTACACCCTCTGTGCATGGTAGGGTGCTGGTGCACACACATACGAGGCACGACTCTCCTTGCTCTGCATAACCCTTACTGGAGAAAGCATGGGAGAGGAGCAGCCTCCCTCCTTCCCTACTCTCCGATGCCAGACTGAACAAGGTATTCATCTGGATGATTTTTTTTCCCTCAATTTGTGGAACTGTAATATTTTACTCAGTTTTAGCAAACGTATTGTGCCATATATTATTAAGTTTTCTTTACAGGCCTAAATAGTAATGACAAAAGGTTGCAGACTCAGACCACAGCTGTACAAATAAAGCCTAAAACATAAAGAGCAGAATACTTGTACGGTGATACCAGATAATCTAATCATACAGATCAAAATTACTCACATCCAGTTCAGATATATTCAGATAACAGCTTGGTTTTCATGTGTCAATGTGCCATAATTAATAGCCAACCCCGTGCAAGCGTATGGAAGTGAGGAATGACAAAACCCACAGAAGCAAGTGCTCAGGTTGCAGAGCTGCCACCACGCAGTTCAGGTCCTTTGGCTAAATGGCCAGAAACAGCAGAAGACCATCTCCAACGCTCAGACTAACCCCCTTCCTCTCCTTTCGTTTTCAACAGATGTTTGGAAATATCAACCTCTTTCTAAACTTTCCCTTGAGAGCAACTGCAGATAAAGAATCTTTTCTGCTTTAAAAGCAGGTGATCATGAGAAAAAGCCAAGAGTTTCCCTTGGTGGCCACTCTCCAGTAGCTTTCTCCCACTCTACAGGCACTTCTTCTATTTTAATTCATCCATGTCTACGGGAGACATTTCCTCTGGAAGGGTATGGGGTCTTCTGCTGGAAATCCAACCACCTACCCAAACAGCCATTGATGTGGGGAGCACCGAGGGCCACAGTCACTTGACTGATCAGGCTCCTTGCTTTGTGGCAAACACGTTAACTACCAGGACCCCTCTGCTTTCAAGCTCTGCTTCACCATCACTCACAGTTCGGAGGTAACACAGGCAACTTCCAATATATCTTTCTAGATAAGTTAACTGTTCTGTCACATCTAATCAGGAACTTTTTTTTGTTGCCAAAGAGCCTTCATATTCTTTTAACCACTTTGAGGCTTGTGGTGGTCAAGTCCATAACATGTTTCAGCAAAAATATTGTGGAAGGTCTAGTCCAAGCAGATGCAGCCTGTCTCGCAGACAGCCAGATGTTAACACTGTAACATCAATTTATTTCAGCTTACTTCCAATACTTTGCTTTTCTCTCTCCTTAGTTGTTCTCAAACTCCACGATTATGTTGTTCCCTAAAGGTCTGGCTTTTCTTATCATCGTACCTCCCTATTTGTCACCCTATTGCCTCCGCTATCAACTGCGGATAAAAACTTACAGTTTTTTCCATACACTTGAATAATCATTGCTCATACAAGCCATTTTTTAATAGGCTCTTTTTCTATGCAATTAATTGCATATTTTCACCCTTAAGCCATTAGCAACCTTCAGCTCACTTTCAACCGAGTCCTTTGCAACCTGGCCTCGGGCAACGAACGTTGCTTGGAAGTTCAGTCACAGAAACAGGAGTTATAAACCATTTGCAAATTTTAAAAACTAGCTTTGTTTCTGTCTGCAGTTACCCTCATCTGCCTTTGACAACTTCCCTCCCATCAGCGTTGGGCAAGGGAAACTTTTGATACGCTGCCGCCTGGAAACGACAGCTCGGTATTACCTGCACCTTCCCCCCATGGAGCCCAGCTCTGGCACTGCCCCGCACTTGGGGTCTGATCTGGCTTTACTCCTTCCACTGCTTCTCAGCAAGCACTGGCCTTCCCCTTACTCTCCTCCGAGTTGTCAACACCTCATAGCACGACCACTTCCATTAACTTCTTCAAAAGCTGGGTCACAGAGTGGTCTTCCCTTGCTCATTTTGACGTATTTTTGCTCACACGGTGCTGTGGTAGCCCTGCTCCGGCAGACTGAGACAGGTGCCGCTCCAACCAGGGAGTCTGGTAATCTTTCTGCAAAAATTGAAATTAATTTCCTGCTTTGGTTTCTAAGCAGAAACTTTATTAAACAAAAAAAGGAAAGCATTTTAGTTTCTGCTTTGAAGGTGTCAATGGTATATATTTAGGTTGAGGGGTTTACTTTTAAGTTAAAGTTCTTGTTTGACTCATTTTTATTATTTAAGTGATGAAGTTTAATACTCCACATGACAGCTAAATGACTACCACAGTTAGTATTTTCAGCAGTGTATTAATATTTTTTCATAGCAAAAGCCATCTTAACCAGCCTATAGGAACTTGTATTTGGTGGTATCTTGTCATAACCAAGTTGCTAGCCCTAAACTCCACATGTCCCAATCAAGACCATGCACTGCAATGGAAGTCCTGCCCAAATTAAAGCATGCTCAACATCCACACAAATTTTGAGGAATTTAGAGAATTTTTTCTTTATTCTTTACAGAGGATGTACAGACTGCAATTTTGCAGTAGTTTAGGCCCTAACTTAGCTGCAGTCGATTTTTGTTATGCCGAAAAGCACATCCTGATAAGATACTCACGTTGCAATCAAACTTCAGTCTTCTCCAATTTCAGTTAAATTTCAGCTTGGATTTTGCCCTGAACAGCAAAAAAATTATTGATCAAACAGACAGCTCAAGTATTGAACCGCCTAGTCAAAGGATCAGCAAACACTAGAATAAGCAGACCTATCATATTTATATGCAAATGCAGAGACTTACACTTGACAGACTATATATGTCATCTCTTGAGTACAACCTGACTGGGCTTTAGCATCTTCCCTTGCTTCTGGTGCACTGCTGCCTAAAAACTGAAGTTACTTATTTTCAAATAGTTCACTAGCATTTAACAGGCATCAAGATGTCTGTGTTTGCTATACAATGGCAAGTATTAAACTCCCGAGAATATTAGCATCATTTACCTGTATGTGACCCAAACGTATAGAAATATGCCTTCCAATGTAAAAACTGACTCCCACCTACATTCTTTCAAACTTCCTATTTTTTTGTGCAGCACCCGTGGATCCAGGTGGGCGCACCGGGAGGACAGACCTCGTTTTTAACAGGCTTTGTAATGGTCTACACGGAGAGGTGGCAACTGAAAAAGCCACTGAAAGAACCGCCACGCCACGTACCACGCCTCCGTTGCCGACGGTGTCGTAAACAGTTCGGGGGCTGATTTACCGACAAGGAGTCGGGCAGCGGGCACTTGCCGTGACGAAGTGCAGAGGCAGAAGGCAGCTGCCCAGCGCAGCGCAGCGCTCGCCCGGGCGGCGCTGCCTCCGGCCCTGGAACTCGACGCAGCGTCGCCCTCGACAAAGCTACGCCGATGTCCGTCAGCTGAAGACGACGTGGCCGCACGTGGGATTGCGTCTGCCTGCCAAGGAGCAGGGCAGCGAACGGAGGCTCGGCGCAGCGCGGCCTGCGTCGCGCTGTCAGGCAGCGGGACGGCAGTGAGAGCCCCGCAGGCTCCCCTGATCTCCTGGGGGGACACCAGCTAACGCCTGTTTCTCCTCACGCTGCCGACTGGGATTCCGGAAGGACTTAGATGTCTGAGAACGTCCCCTCCGTGCACAGTTTGAAGCCTAGAGGCCGGGATAAATTAAATAATCTCGCAACTATGGACTATTTTGTGCCATTATGTTTTGTTCATACAGATAACATTTTACAACGACGGCATTAAAGTACCTCTAAAAACCACTAAAGATACTTTACAAGGGTGGAGGGAAGTATCCGTACAAAAGCTGACTGCGTCCAAAACTCCCTGTAAAAAAAAACCATGCTAGTGGGAATATGCTTTGGGAAACTAGCTGCTTAAAAAAACTTAATATGCTTATCTTAATAATCCTGATGCCATTGCCATGTTTCCATTTTCGTACAAACTTCCTTCTCTCCCTCAACTCGTAAAGCTGTTCTTCCTTTACTTCAGCCACAGGCCACCATAACTGGACTCAACCCCAGTGTCACTTCATTCCAAAAACAACAATATTCCTCACAGGCCACACTGGCTGCTTTCCAGACTGGGGGGGAGGCAGGAGAGGGAGGGGATATGCTAATTTAAAAACACATATGAAAAACCCCCACCCCAACAACAGTCACCCAACACACTGCTCCAATTCTGGATCAATTTGCACTGTCAACAGATAAATAATTTTAACTCAATTGTGCAATATTAACACTATATAGCTGCTAAAGAAGACAGAGTTCAGGATGAAGATTTCTGATTTTCATCTGATTTACTATGTAATCAGTTGGTGTAATTCCATCAAAAAACTTTTGATTAACCACCAATAACTACAAGACAGTTTAGCACCAGCCAACCTGCCGTATAACTCGTTCTTTATAAACAATTTTTTCATTCTGACTTTGTGATCATCTCTTTCCATTTTCTGAAATAGATGTAAGCATGCTAAGTGTTAGGGACTGCCAATAAAACTTCCATCTGGTAAGAAAACAAAAGTCACAGGATTTTTTTTTTTTAAACAAGGCTTTAGCAACATTTTTGATCCACTACAGAACAAATATGCAGCTCAATGGGGGAAGTGAAAGAAGGAATCAGTGTATTTCAGCCTAGTGTATTAATGGAAAACAATAATGAAATGTATATATTTAAGATGATACACATTTCAAAAGTTCAGCCAAAACAAGAGCTCAATAACTGCAAGACTCCTTTCAGGCCAGTCTGAACAGCTAGGCTATGCTCTAGGGACAGGAATAAGCCACTTTTCTGAGCAAGAAAGAAATCAGGAGTAAAGTTCACAGCAAAATACAACAAGCAGCAATGAGAAACACCAAACTTATTACCAAGATAACATCATGCAAGTAAAAAATATTTAAATTAAATCCCCGGAAGGACAAAGGTTTTGGTTTATTTGTACTACTTCGTACAGTATTTCCAGTTCAAGTTCCTGTAACAGTGTTTTTTTACGTAAAAAGGCTCTAATTTTTGCCATCCCCAAACAGCATCCTCACTGGAACGAAAGAATGCACTGAATTTCCATTTCGCCAGAAATCTCTATTCATACTGGAATACAAAGAGATAAGAGAGATTCTCGTAATGATGCTTGGAAATAATCTGCCCTGAATTTCAATGTATTATTACATTTTCAAGTATACTTTGCATTTAATTACTCACTTCACCAGTGGTTGCTCATTACACATAAACCATGTCAATCTAATCACTCTAAGCATTTGTAAACTGCTGCTCTCTTAACAATACAGAAGATAATGCATTTTAAGGTCACTGTATGTGTTCTTTACAATATATAGTATGCATTAATGTATAGTAATGTAGTATTCATTTTCAACCAGACTAGGACAAAACCCTTATCTTCACCATTTCACTGAATATACAAAATGATCGACAGAATATATTTTCTAGATATTAAAATACAAATCTAAACATTTATGTTGCCAGGATTCACAATACGGTGTTAGGCAACAAGAACTGGAGTCAGCAAGAAGTTTCTACGCTTTCATCATCACGTGTACATCAGTGCTTATCTGACTAAATATAATGCATCTACAAAAACCGTCTATCCCAGCACCAGCCTAAGGTGTTTCTGAATTATACAGCATCTATCCAGATGAAGGACAGAAACTTTCACTCCCACATTTGAAATTCAGTACCCATCCAGGTACCTGTTGTACCCCAAATAAAACAACGACCAACTTGTGACATCTGTAATTCTGCACTAACTGGCAGAAGAAGCATAGATGTTAAAACGGGACAGGGAGGTGTTACTAAGATTACCAGGTAAGACAGCGAGGAACACTGGGAATCCATGGTCCTTCCCATACACCATTTTCAGGTCTAAACAAAAACGTCTCAAAGATATTTGAGCCTTTTTCTCTCCACCACATGAACAAAGGGATGACGCCGTCAAAGTATGGCAGCTTCCCTTCCCATCCCATAAACAGCCATAGTAAGTTCCTTACAGAAAAGTACATGACATGACTTCTAAGGTAATCAGACACCAATTAGTAACAATTACCAAATATTAATACTAATTATTGAATGCATGCATCTTCAAAATTTGCTTGCAATGTTTAAGTCTCAAAGAAGCGACTCCATGCTCTGTATTCTGGGTATGCTGTGCATGCCAGTGGACGACTTGCAGTCACCGCTCTGCAAACCCGGCTAGCTGGGTTCAACTGGACAATGGCCCCTGGGCATGGCATCTCTGGGAAGATCTCAGCAGAGGTCTTTCAGCCTTGTTTTCTTAAATAAAACAAGACCTTGAGAAACACATTGCCTCTAAACATCTAAAAATTAAGAAGCTAGCTTGGAAAGCCTTAAACAGAAGGAAAGTGGAGGATCACAGTTGCTAAAAACAGGTTTCTTTTTCATTTAGCAATCCTGTTGCCGCACTTCAAGCTTTGCTAAACACACTCACCACTGAGCACTCGCGTAATCCACCAGGCTAAAAAGGACTTGGAGGGCTAAGAATGGGCAGCCATAATTGCCTTCCCAATTATTGGTTTCACAAACGGTGAGTTTAAAATGAACTCAAACAATTACCACCTTTTCTCACAGCGACGTACGTGCCTGGCCATCCAAGCGGGAAGGGTGCCTGCCGGGAAGCAGGTTCCCCTCGCCTCTCCTGCGGCGAAGGCAGCGTGAGCAGTGCCCAGTGCCGCCGGGGCAAGCTGCGGCCACGCACAGGACAGGAGAGGGACTGGAAACATGTGCCCTGGGCTGGCCAAGGAGCACTGAAGGACAGAAGAGGAGGATACACCTGGGTGCTGCTGGCCACCTCTGGGAAAGTTTAAAAAGACTAGAATTGGAGATAAAAACGAGCGTGCTAACGCAGGGTAGCAGGGAAGTTCAAACAAATTTTTTTGTTCTTATTTCTATTACGTTACTGGTTGTAATTACAAGCTGTAATTAGTGAGAGCCATCAAATCAGGTGTTCCTACTGCACTGGCTGAAGCTCCAAAACCTCACGTCAGGGTATTTTCTACGATATGCCTATGAACATCTATTTTCTCTGAAATGACAATTTTTCCTACTTGCCAGAGATGCAAAGAGGGACCTAGAAGCCAGTGGGCAAGTATCTACTGTCTTTGCTGCCCCTAATTTTGATTCTGTCTATATTAAGAAGTTGTACACAACAGCTTAAGGTTTAAGTAGCTTAATACAGCCTTGTGTATAGACTGTCTTACGGACAGAAATATCAATCTGGCCTGTATTTCCCAAATTTCATGTGCAAATAAAATATCTTTAAATTCAACCATTTCAAGACCATTGCTGAAGATGTATGAGAAACTCCACTTGTTTCTCTTTTCATTTGTTGGTGATTTGGGATTGGCAAGGATGGCAGTGGTTCAAAGCAGAAGGGAGAAATACCATCACTTCTTCTACCATCTCATTCAGGATCAAGCAAGCAGAGCTCCCAAAAATCAGACCACACAAGAGGCAGTGGGGAGCTCCCCACAGTTAGTAGAAGACTTTGAAATGCTGCCTCACTGCTTCTCAGTAAGAAACCCTTGATCAGTTCATCTGCATTTGAAAGCCCTCCTCCTCTGGCTGGATATAGATATACAGTGGAGTGTGTCTAGTGAAAAGAAAAACAGATTAGCTTTATTTTCAAGATCTCCTGCAAGTAAGGTTCAGAGAGGTGTGAGATTTCTAAGGTCAGAAGCTATTGTCTGACTTTGGAAGCAGCCAGCTGAGATGAGATGCTGCAGATCCTAGACCACTTTAAAAGGGTATGGAAATGGAATCCATTTGCCTTAACATCCTGGGAATAAAGAGATTTTGCTCGTTTGTTTGTTTGTTTGTTTAAATGATGGGATTTCAGTGAAATTAAACCAAGGTAGTTCACAGATGTATTCAACTGCTGTAACTTCTGAATGAAATTGGCGCTGTGAATGAAAGCTTCCAGGTCCTGTGCTGATCCTTGAAGCCGAGAGCCTGGAGGAGGTATTACAAAATCACAATTAAGTGCACATCCTTATCTCCTGTAACTAATCTCAAGCCTGTAAGTAGAAAACATGGTCCTTCAGAGGAGATCAAGAGGCAAGGAGTGCTGTCCCCTGTTAAGAGATTCTCCCAAATCTATGTTCAGCTCCAGACAAAAACATTTAGCAGTTTTCCTGTTCAGAGTGGGAGAGGTGCCAAAAATGAGTTTATTTTTGGGTCTGACTACACAGAGAAGTAGTATCACAGAGTTACATCTCATTATCCCTGGAAGCAATGGAGTAACACTAGTAGAAACCTGCAGAGGCCAAACGTGACCTTCTCCTCCTCAGCCACTCCAGAAACCAGCCCTCTCCCAAACCACCAGAGGGATGCAACGATGTCTCATGGGAGAAGAGCCTTCACACAGAACCTGAAGAACAATCAAGCCCGAAGTCAAGCCCGGCCCAACCAGCAGTCAAATGGCTGCTGTCCTCTAAAGGAGGAAGGCTTGCTCCCTTTCTTGCCTTTCTTTTCCTCCCTACTATGCATGCCCTAGCTGTGATATCCCATCTTTTTCTCTGCACTATCAACATGCTTGACAAGACCTTCCCTGAGTCACCCTAACTTATTGGAGTTACAGAGTCTACAGACTCTCTGCTGCACGTGTTTCCCACTGTTTCACTAGCCCACAAAAACGCACAACGAATTCTGGCGCAAGCCCAAGGTAGCTAGTGCGCGGTTGGGAGCTGGAGGAAGGCTGGAAGGCCGGAGAGGGGAATGCTTTACCCTTTTTGGAACTGACAAAACATTAAATCATCTCACCGTGACTCCACAAACGCCGCCTGGTTTTACCCAGTGCCCGGGCACACCTGCAAGAACAACCACTTCTCTCCTGCCCTGACAAAGTAAGGACAATTGTCCAGAACGGTGGTGGCCACACATGTTGAAGCAAAATATCACTATAAATCCTTAGCAACCACCTGTTCACCCTTATTCATTTTTCTGCTTTTTCCATATAGCTCTAAGCCAGATGAGGACCACTTTCCACAGCCTTATGAACCTTAAGCTAAAGAGGAACTACCACTAGCCTAGACCTAAGAGCAGCAAGAACTGCATCACAGTTTTCTCTTTACAAGTATTTTAAAGCAGAAAAATCAGATTTTTTTTTTCCTTTGGCAATACTTACATTTCTCACAATTACATTAAAAAAAAAAAAAAAGAGACTTCTTGAGAAATACGAGTTCGAAAGCATTTTTGATCCAAAGAGAGTTCTTACCGCCATTTCAAAGGGATATGCATGTATACATAAAAGATCAGGTTAGCTCAAACATTTAGCTCGCCAACTTCACAAAGTCCAGTTTATAGAAGGTGATTGTACAGTTTGTTCTCTACGTCAATATGATGCAGGCATTAGCCATTTTATCTGCTGAGGCAGAAAAAAATTAAGTAACCATCCAGTCTTATGACTGCTTGTCATAATTGCGCTGCCTATCTAAAGTTCAAGTAACCTTTTATCCACTATGTTAAAAAAATACATTAAAGATGGTAAAACAATAAACTGTATCATTTCACACTTGAGTATCTAATCACTGAGGCATTTTACATTCCCTCTGTTTCTGTGTCCAGTGATCATAACAGTCTTCTATAGTCTGAAGCAACACTTAAAAATTATTAGGACCACTGTGGAAAGGTTTTAGGAGACTAATGGACTCACCCTTGTGGTTTACCTAATTCGGCTGAAATCCCAAATCTGCTTAAACTTCCAGGACTTCTCCATCAACTTCAGCTGGCTCAGGATTTTACGGAAATTTGATTCTTTATGTTTTGCAAAAACACCAACAAAAAGATCGGTATTTTTATCCAAAGTTCAAGCAACAGAAGTTGTTCAGTTTCCTGTCTTCATTAGTTTTGTTGTCAAACAACAAATACCACCCACACATGTACTTTTAATACAATGAGACAAATGTCACTGCAATCATCGTTTGGGACTGGAAAGTTTGGCAAGGTGCCAGAGCGGTGAAACTGATCCCATCACAGATTTTTCAGCAACGCCAATAATACTAAATTCCTACATGCTCTGTTTGGCAACATGCTACAGTGAGAAACAACACAAGTTCGTGAAATTGAAGCTGATCACCACAGGAGCTAATGAACACTCTTTCTATTCACTTCATATTTCCTGTTCAATTCTCACAAATAAACAAAAACACTAATAAGAGTGTCTCTCTCAGCCTGCCGTCCTTCTGTAGTCTTTCGGCTGGCCTCAAGCAGCGGGAATGGTTCAAGCTGCTCACTATTTTTAGAAATAAGCAATTCAGTAAATCACTTGAAAGTATTACAAAGCCAATGGGCTCTCTCATTCTGAGGGAAAAAAATTATAAAAGAGCATCATTGCTCAATCCACAGCAGTATTTACAGAGCAGACACCAGCCAGGTCAAAGCTCCCATCCTTGAGATGGCCAAATAGCACAGTTTGAGGCACAGATTTATCCCACAGTCTGCTAAGATCCCTCTGGTGCTCTCCTATCTAGCAGCTGGGAAAACACAGAGTAGGACTCGAGGGTTCAAAGGTGATCTACAAGACTGTGAGGCTTCTCCCTAACCTTGGGCCAGAAGCAAGGTTGGAAGAGCACAGGGTCAGGAAAGGCATAAATGGTCTGTGCATCTGCACTTGTAGGACACATTACAAATGTTAATTACCAGACCATGAAAAGCATTTTCTGAATACTTAAGTTTTCAGATAAAAAAAAAAGTCACTTCTATCTTCAAGGAGGAGAACCCAGGGAACTACAGGCAGGTCAGCCTCACCTTGATTCCCAGGAACATGATGGAGCAGCTAATCCTGGAAACCACTTTCAGGCATGTGAAGGACAAGAAAATCATCGTGAGCAGTCAGCATGGCTTCACCAAGGGGAAGTCATGCTTGGCCAGCCTAATGAGCTTCTAGGACGAAATGACTGGCCTGGTAGATGAGAGGAGAGCAGTGGATATTCTCTATATAGACTTAAAGAAGGCTTTTGATGCCATCTCCTGTAACATGCTCACAGACAAGCTGTTGATGTATGGGCTGAATGAGCAGGCAGTGAGGTCGGTTGGAAACTGGCTGAACAGATGGGCCCAGAAGGTATTGATCAGCGGCACAAAGTCTAGTTGGAGGCCAGTAAATGGTGGTGTACCCCAGAGGTCAATCCTGGATCCAGTCCTGTTCAAGATCTTCATTAAAGAACTGAACGATGGGGCAGAGTGCATCCTCTGCAAGTTTGCAGGTGACACAAAGCAGGGAGGAGTGGCTGATACACCGGACGGTCATACTGACATCCAAAGGGACCTTGACAGGCTAGAGAAAGGAGCCAACAGGAACCTCATGAAGTTCAACAAAGGGAAATGTGAAGTCCTGCACCTGGGGAGGAACAACCCAAGGCACCAGTACATGCTGGGGGCTGCCCAGCTGGAAAGCAGCTTTGCAGAAAAGGTGTGGAGGTCCTGGTGGACACCAAGTTGAACTCGAGCCAGAAATTTGCACTTGTGGCAAAGAAGGTGAATGGTAGTCTGGGCTGCATTGGGCAAAGTATCACCAGCAGGTGGAAGGAGGTGATCCTGTGCCTCTACTCAGCACTGGTGAGGCCAGACCTGGAGTGCTGGGGCCAGTTCTGGGATCCCCAGTACAGGAGAGACATGCTGTCCTGGTTTTGGCTGGGATAATTTTCTTTCTAGTAGCTGGTATAGTGTTATGTTTTGGGTTCGGTATGAGAAGAATGTTGGTAACACACTGATGTTTTCAGTTGTTGCTAAGTAGTGTTTACACCAAGTCAAGGATTTTTCAGCTTCTCATGCCCAGCCAGCAAAAAGGCTGGAGGGGCACAAGAAGTTGGGAGGGGACACAGCCAGGGCAGCTGACCCAAACTGGCCAAAGGAATACTCCATACCAGGTGACATCATGCCTAGTATATAAACTGGGGGAAGTTGGCCCAGGGGGATCACTGCTCAGGAACTAACTGGGCATTGGTCGGTCAACCGGTGAGCAACTGCATTGTGCATCACTTGTTTTGTATATTCCAATCTTTTTATTATTATTGTAACTTTAATGCTGTTATTATCATTAGTAGTTTATTCCTTTCTGTTCTGTTAAACTGTTGTATCAACCCATGAATCTTACTTTTCCCCCCCCGATTTTCAACCCCATCCCACTGGGTGGGGGGAGTGAGTGAGCGGCTGTGTGGTGCTTAGTTACTGGCTGGGTTAAACCACAACACATGGACATACTGAGAGATTCCAGCAAAGGGCCACAAAGACAATGAACACACCGTAGCATCTGTCCTGTCAGGGAAGGTTCGGAGAGCTGGAACTGTTCAGCCTGGAGAAGAGTGGGATCTTATTGATGTCTAGAAGTACCTGAAGGGAGGCTGCAAAGAAGACACAACCAGGCTCTTTTCACTGTTGCCCCATGACAGGACCAGAGGCAAGGGGCACACACTGAAACACAGGAGGTTCCCTCTGAACATCAGGGAACACTTTTTCACTGTGAGGGTGACTGAGCACTGGCACAGGTTGCCCAGGAATGCTGTGGAGTCTCCCACCCTGGAGATATCCAAAAGCCATCCAGACAAGGCCCTGGGCAGCCTGCCCTGCGTGTCCCTGCTTGAGCAGAGGAGGTGGACCAGATGACCTCCAGAGGTCCCTTCCTACCTCAACCATTCTGTGATTGTGTGATAAAGACTGAGCAGCACGTCTCTATCCACCAGTAAGTACTGCACACCTGAAGGCAGCCAACTGATCATTCTCAACTGAACTCATTCTAGACTGAAAACAGTCCAGCAAATAAGGATCAAAACTTCTAGTGGCTCCACTGTACCTCATTACTCTCACATAGTTACAGTTTTCTAATACAATTACTTTTAAGGGCAAAGTGGTGATGTTTGGTCAGCGTCCAACAAACAACAACAAGACTACATCAAAAATCGTCAGCAAATTACTCCTATCCATTCTTTTTTATGGGACAGTGGAGAAAAAATACCATCTTGCAATCTCACCACGCCAAGCTCTGCCTCCAGTAATACATACTACGTATAAACTTTTTTTATTTTTAATGAGGAAGAAAAAAAATCCCAAGTCTAGTCATGCAGTTTCCACACCAACTTCACTAGCCAGGTTTTCACTCAAGGACTGCAAGAAACTGAATGAAGTTTGAAATTTAAAAATTAATTATCTAGTTACAAAAATATGGCTAAGCTGCTGGTGTTTATCTGCTGCTTTTGTCTCACCCTTTAGTTATTCCCCACAGTCCATCAGTATCCATTCATTATCTCTTGTGTTACTCTTCAACTTCACAGAAGAGGGTAGAGCAGGATCACGCTTGTTCTGAGTTTGTACACAGCCTAGCCTAACAGGATCCTGCTCCAAGATCAGAACATGAGTTCTGGTGTTCTAATAACTAGTAGTATTTATAAAAATATCTTTATCATTATTAGTCTGAGAGGGAACATTTCAGTTTACTCTTAGGTTAGCATGCAAATTCCTAATGGGTTTTGGAGATCTCTCCACACTAAGCGAATGTGGTATCTGAAGTTTGCATTTTGCAAATTGCCTGTTAAAATATATTTGCACACACATATGAAAGCTAAATTAAATAGCACTTTGCTAATCAAGCAAAAAAAAAGTTTGTTTTGCCCAAGATGAGCCTATAGCCCATTCAAACAGTGAAGCTGAAAGTTTGATTTAAAGGACAACAATGAATTCACACCTGGCTTTAGAAAGAATGCAGAGAAAAGGAGAAAAGGAGCAGAGAGCAAATTCAACCCAGCCAAACAACACACATAAGTAACAGGCAACTGATTTCTTCCAGACAAACTCTGAAGATTCTTCTACATCCCATATACCACACAGATGTCTATCTTTTTAAAAAAGGCAGAAAATCAACCCAAAACAAAACAAACTACAAAAATCATGTCCAAAAGCATACTTTTTCCTGGACTGAGACTCCTATCAATATCTGCCATCCCCATGCTGAAACCTCTGGCACAGACCTGCATGTGCTCCATACTTCATACTTGTTGCAAATTCCACTTTGCAAGGTGGGCAAAACTGAGCCCAATGTGCACGATGTTGAAGTCTTGCTTACGCAGCTTGGGCCTTCATATTCCTCCGGCATCACAGCACAGCTCTCTGGGCCTTTAGTTTTCAGACTCTTCATCTGCCCGTTTCCCATGACCCTGGGAGCTGCATATTTGCAGGAACAAACCCATTTGCAGGAAATTCACCCTTCTGAACTACCAAGTGCTCACACACAAGCCAGTATCTCAAATGGGTAATTTCACGGGTGGTTATGTTAAGGTAAAGGGCAGAGACCACAGAAACATAAACGCTTGAGGAAAAGGAGCAGCCCCCATAGTCAGCTGGGTTAGAAATGTCCTCAGTCTATACTCTGAGCCTGGCAACAGAAATTGGGCTGGAGATAAAGTGGCAGCGCAACTGGGCTAAACAGAAGAAAGCACTAACCCATTTACTGTTTATCACAGTAGAGAAAACATTGCAACATGTTGGCAAGTTATCACAAGCCCGTGTTCATTACCAGCCCAAATCCTCAAGCATAGCGCTCTAGTGATTTATGGGAAATTAGCATAGCTCTGCTACTTGCAGTGGGGCTGGCTTCTAAGTAGCAGATAAACTCAGCATTGCAGACGGCTGATGGACCCTACTTCAAAACCTTCTCTCTGTATCACCAAAACCAGCAGTTTCCACAGAGTGAATTAACCCCAGCACGGTACTAATGTGGCTGCCTGTGGTATCTGAACCAAGCTCCATACAAAAGATGAAATAAACAGGACTGCAAATTAATCCATGCTTCAAGACAATGTACTGGTAATTATGCTATTTATTCTTTTTCATCTAATTTCAGATGGCTGGAAATCTAGATGCAGCTAAAGCAGCAAGTATAGATTGCACAGAAAGAGTTTCAAGTGCAAAAGGAGTCTGTATAATCAGCACTTTGGTGTTCTGACAAAGCAAGAAATCCCAGCACTTCTCAACAAGGCTTTACAGGCTCTCAAAGTCTCTCTGGCTCTCCTGCCATTAGCCACCAGCTGCACACAGCACGCTCATGCCTCTTCCAGTATCGTGTTAGAACAGCAGGGGGAAAAAAGAGCAAAAAAAGTGTTCTCCAGTGTCCTCCACTTGGACATCTATATGGCTAGAGCAATATAAAGAAGCAATTTTTATATCTTCCCTATGACCAACAGTCTCACTCGCTCTCTTTTTTGTCGTATCTGTTCTTTCCTTCCAAGACTTTAGACATTGGAGAAATAAGATTTATCTTTATAAAAAAGCACTTCCTCCTCTCTCTCTCTACCCCCACGCTTAAGAGCAAGGGTCAAAAACAGACCACCTGCGGTGCAACCACACAGTGGACTTCTTTCTGGTGGAGACAACACAGCTATAAGCTCCGATGGTGCAGGTACTTTTTTCCACTTGACTAGTTGACCAAATTCTCAGGCACTTTTAAAAAATATTCATTCCATTGCAGATCCTATGATGCAGTCATCCATGTATCACAGGCACTCCACGGAAGTGACTTTGTGAAGAGCCCATGAAACCTCTAGCTTTAAAATGCCATTGCAACCAAGGGCACAGACATCAAGTGTATGTGTGCATCATCTGTATCTATACCACATACCAAAATATTGCATGCTGCTTTTTAATTGCATTATCTGGATAGCATATACTGCAAAACCAGCACCCAGGCTACTTTGCTTTCAAGTCTGATTAAATTCTGAAGATCTTCTAGGACATTTCTTGTTCTGAAGAGTGCTGGACACCGCAACAATTTATGCTCTCTCTCATCAGTGGACACCCCTTCAATTTCCTTTGCTCCCAGACCCCAACTCTGAAGGCCAAGTCAAGGAGTCAAATGCTCCTGACCCCACGCCAGTTCTCCATTTGGCAGGAGTCCTGTTTTACAAACCACAGCCAGATCGTGCCAGTCGTATTACCCTCCCACAGTTTTACAGTTGGACCTCTGCATTCACTTCATGTCCACTTCTCTCATGTTTAATCTGTTGCTTTAAAATTACTTGGAAGAACCCTTAGATTAAGCTTGACGCACTCCTACACCAACGACCCCTGAAGAAATATACAGAAGCCAAAGACAATTTCTTTAAAATGTTAAATTATAAGAGTTTTCTCAGTTTATAGTACTCAAAAGTATAAATAGTGAAAGCAAAAATCGAGCAGCTCATGACAGTTAGAAATTATTCTTCCAAAGAGGGTAAATACCTGCACCTGGTTACTGAAGAGGACTTGAGAGTTTATTACACACACCGAAAGTAGCCTAGTACGCATTACTCCACTCACTTCATCTATGAGGCAGATTTACTGTCCAGGGAAGTAAATACATGCAAGAACAATGTTCTTATATGCACATATAGTCTTAAATGCAAGGCAGAAATACCAGCAACCTTTACTTATATTAACAGACCTACTACTCAAAAGCATGTTGAGGGCTGACAAAGAGAATAACCAACATTATATGCAGATTATACCTATGTAATTTGATATTTCAGATTATTGTGCTCCATTTGAGAATTTCACACTTTCTTCCTATTAGGCACACAGAGGAAGTCTCTCTAAGCCTCCTCTACCACCTGGAGTTTCAGTGCGATGGGGAGACTGGTGGGACCAGAAGCCCATTATGGTACCCTTCATCCTTAGGCTACCAGTCAAGTGCCAAAAGGTTTTGTAGCAACAAAGTTGTCCCAGCCTGTTGGGCCTCAGCAGCACGGACAGTCTGACCCAGCCAGACTGTAACCACATCTCGTGGCCTCTGACAGACTGACTGAAGAGCTACACAGACAGGGTCCAATGACTCAAGTGGGTCAGATAGATCCTGTCACTGCTATAACAAACTTGCTCTGAAGCAATATGGGGATAACTTGTAATTCTGCTGCTACTTTCCTGTAGGGATTTTTTGTTGTTGTTTGGTTGGTTTGGTTTTGGTTCCTTTTTTTTTCTTCTGTGGATACAGGGAAGACCCCAACGATAATATGCTAATATGGCACTACCATTAGGCCAACCCTGATCTCTTGTTAAGTAAGAATCATTATCTAGATTTTAAAAAAAAAAAAAAAATCAATCCAAATGGATACCCTTTAGACTTCCATACACATTTATTTTCCATAACCAGTGCACATCTATCACATGAATCCTCCGCAGACCTACACACAGACTTAACCCTACTGTCAGGGTTATCCCCAGAGAAAAATAATTACAGGAAACCCCTCACGATAAAATAATTAAGCCTAAGTCTGCAGAATCTCAGCCTGCGAGCGTGTTCAGCAGGTTGCTCCAAAACGCACCAAATTCAGAGGACTGCCCGAGCGCACTTCGACGGGATTTTAGTAGGGCCTCTGCACAGTACTGCTCCGTTCAGAAACTTTTCACGAACCGCCCATCCAGGCCTCCTTACCGTAGCCACCTGCCCTCGCAGGAGCCCTCCAGCGCCCTGCCCAGCACCGCATAACCCACGCACGCCGCAGGCACGACTCCAGGTCTTGAAGAAACCTCTGTGCAAGCGGCCAGCCCGCACAGCCTCCACTACCCCCCCCCCAGCAGCCCCGCTGCCGCGCACTTTACCCAGGAAAACTCTTTCACTCTCGACACTCAAACTACTTCAGGTACCGGTGACTCCCCGCGCACGCCCCCTTTTAGCCGCGCAGCTGCCCGCCCCGGCCGCCCCCGGGCTCCGGACCCCCGGGGCCAGCCCGCCGCCGCCCTCCCGGCGGGCCGCAGCGGCCACCCGCTTCCTCTGGCACTTGTAGAGCGCGGGCCCCTCCGCGCCCGGCCCCCCGCAGCCCGCAGCCCCTCCAGCAGCACCCCAGCCTCGCCGGGGGCCGCCCCGCCGCCAGCCCCCCCCCAGCCCCGCCGCCAGCCGCAGGCCGCCCGGCCGGGGCGGGCCACGGCGGCCGCCCCCACCGCTCCTCCGGCCCGGCCCGGGGCACCGGCCGGCCCGGCACCCCCGCCCGGGCCCCTCCAACGGCGCCGGGCCGGGCCGGGCCGGGCGGCTGCCGCCACCGCCCCGCTCCCGCCCTCGCCCTCCCGGGACGCACCTTCAGGCTCCCCCGGAGGGGGCCCTTGCCGTGGCCGGTCGGCGCCGGGGGGGGGCTCCCCAGGCCGCCCTCCTCCTCCTCCTCTTCCTCCTCCACCTCCACCACCACGTCCTCGTCTTCGTCCTCCTCCTCCAGCGCCGCGGCGGAGCCCTCCCGCCGGGGCGGCCTCCAGGCGCTCTCGGCCTTGGGGGGCCGGACCCCGTCCGCCTGCGCGGCCGCCGGCCCCGCGCTCAGCCGCCGGCTGCCCATGCTGGAGCGCTTGGCCAAGCGCCGCGCCTGCATGGTGCCGCCGCCCGCCCGGCCCGGCCCGGCCCGCCTCCCGCCGCGCTCAGCCCCGGCTGCGGGCAGCGGCCCCGCCGCGGCAGCGCCGAGCCCAAGGGGCGGCGGCGGCGGCGCTCACCGGGGGGCGGCGGTGGGTGTGTGCGGCCGGCGCGCCGCGGCCATGGGGGCCCGCGGGCGCGGCGAGGCGGGCCCGGTGCCGGCGCGGCCGCCCCGCCGCTCGCCCACCTGCTCCCGCCGCCGCCCGCCCGCCCTCCCTCCCTCCTCCTCCGGCGGCCGGCCTGCCTGCCTGCCTGCCCGCCCGCCCGGCCCGGCCCGGCTGTCGGGCGCGGCGCGGGGTCCGCTCCCGCTCGCCCTTCCTCGCCGCCGCTGGTCCCCGGCACCAAAACCCGGACTGGATTCCCGCCGACCGCGGCTCCTCCAGGCGCTGCGCGGGGCCGCGCTGCCTCCGCCCGCAGCCGCAGGCGGGTTTCCCTGCGGCGCGGCGCGGAGCGGAGCGGCAGCGCGCCGGCCCCCGCCGCCCACCTGCTTCGCCCCGGGTACGCCGCGGGGAGCCGGGTGCCGGTCCGTCCCCGCCGCCGCACCCCCGCCGGCGTTTAGTCCGTTCAAACGGCAGGAGGGCCGGGGGTGCCCGGCAGCCTCCGCCCGCGGGACAGGCTGCCAGATGTCTCGGGCCTGGGTGAAAGAAAATGATTTCACCCCTCCCCAGAAAACACTGATGGAAAAAATGGAACTTCTGGGAAAAAAGCTGAGAAGAAACTGGGGTTTTTCGAAGCAGAGCTATCTACGCTCTGTTGAGGCGAAAACTCTCCAGGACGGCTAGGGAAATAACTCCCAGTTTAAATTGCAGTACTTCTGCACTTTAAGCTTTAAAATACCTTTCTGAAAAGTTTTTTAAATTAAAATAGTTTCCAAACAGAGCTTTAAGTTATTGCAGTCACCATTTAAATTTATTACAGGCTTCTATACCATTTATTAAAGCCTCCTGAAATTGAGTTATACTTCAGGTTGTCACGTGCTTTTCCTAACCTCTTCCTCTATAAATAAGTTTCAAGTCTGCATTTACATGTTATTTTTGAGCCATATATATACTCTTCTCCATTTACAAGCGAATTACAGTAATTCCCTTTTCAGTGTTCACTACCTTTCTCCCCACACGCTCTGTTTTAGAGACATGCCAACAGGCCAAATGTACACGTAATATGTTGGCACGGGGCCAAGCTTCACCTCTAACGCTAGGTTAATTTGTCCCTGTCAAAAAGTAATTACATTTATTCATTTTGGAACATAGCATGCAGCGCTTTCTATGCAAGAAATTATAGATCATACAGTACCCACTCTTAAAGAAATAATGAAGTTACTTTTCATGTCAAACTATCGAAGTTGTTTCAACTTTCTCAACTCAGTCCCACAAATCAGTTGTTTTCGTTCACTCTTTCAAGGTTTCCGGAGAATGTGCATCTCCCGACAAGATCCGCAACAGAATCACTGGCAAATTCTGGCCTATCAGGCCTTCCAGCAGTATTTCCCCATCCAGCTAAAAATGACACTTCTAGATGTTTTACTGCGGCTTTGATCAGCTGCACTGCAATGTCGGCACAACCCATCTCGCAGCAGAACAGCAGCCAAAGCCCGTGGTACGCGCCACCACAAGATGTCCTGTCTTTTTTCCTGCCACTGCATGAATGAGTATTTAGCTTCTTGATACCTGGTCGAGTGGATCAGTCATGGTTTTTTGAAGCTGATGTTGCATAAAGGATAGATTTGTGGAAGAAAAAAAAAAAGGATAAATGCTTTTTAGTTTTATTCCTACACTGAACGTTCAGAATTCAAAGGTTTAGATTGGACAAAAAAGTTATGCTTAAGTTTTGCCTTAAACATGAATTCCACCATGAACTTAAATGGTATTCTCAGTTCCTTCATACTTGTACCTCAAAGGCATAGAAATGGAATCATTCCAATACCTCCTAGTACTAAAATTATTTTAAATATTTTGTATCATTTGAATACCACCTAAATCTAATTGTGATCTTCTGTAGTGGCCTGTGTTCACAGTTATCTGAATGATAATCACCATACTGAAGGTCCCATTCCTATATGCTGCACACTGGGATACATGTTGAGAGACTTCCTCGAGGTTTTCAAAGGTCTGTATGTTTTAATTGTAGCAAAACCAGAACCAAAATTAGAAATTATATGCACCGAATGTGTTATCACTGGATTGGATAATAGGTGCTAGCATGGACACCGCAAATAACAGAATGGAGACCACAGGATCTCTTGTAGAAAATAGTGATGATAAAGGATAGTTGGGCTTGCACAGACATGTCTGTCAACTTCCAGGAGAGCTCACGCTTCAGCCTGTATTTGAACTCTGTGTTCAGCTCTTTTGTCAGGTTAGTTCCAGGACCCCCTCTACGATACAGCTGACCGGACGCCTCTTGCCCGGAGGTTTTGGTGGGTAAACATAAAAGCAGAGATTGTTAACCAATAATCAGGCTTTTAGTTGTCAGTTCAGCAACAATCATTTCAAAAATTACTAGCTCGGTTCTCTGGTTTGGGAGCATGGTGGCAGGATGCAGAGAAGAGAGGCTCAGACAGGTTCTTAGGGACACGTAAAATGTCCCAGGCTGTCCAGCCTGCCTGCCTGCTGGCCTGCCTGCCTGGAGGAGGTTGCTCCATCCTCCAGGATGCTCCCTCTTCTCCCCTGGGACTCTGGCAGGTCATGGCCCCTCAGCTCCCAAAGCAGAGCAGGACAGCAGGTGAGCCCTGGAAAAGGTGGGCAGGGTGACAGAGGAAGAGTGTAACCAAATTCTGGTGGAGGGAGAGGAGGCAAAATAGTTTTGGGGTCAGGAGGGATAAGGAATGGCAGTCCAGAGTTCACTGGGCTGATGGGCAGGGCAATCCCAGGAAGGGTTTTAGAGAATACTGCTGACTTTTGATTAGTAATCTGAGCTGCTAATGCTTTTTACTCCTGCTAGGTTATCAAATGCAATGAGAAGCCAGTGTTGACAACTCTGCAACAGATTGGTTAAAGATTTCTAGCACTTCTCAGGCGAGCCAGATTGGAGCTCTAGTAAGAATAACTTCTCTCACAATATTTGATACAAACAAAAGATAGAAATGACTGTTTGCTCCATTTCTTCCAGTCTGTCTGACTTGCAGTATGAATGGAGCTGAAGCTGAACCCATATTGCCTTTTCAGTGCTTCCCAGGGGAGTTAAATTGTGGTGAAAGTTTTCTAAGGACAGTCAGGGAGTCCTAGACACAGTCCTCTTCAGTATCTTTACATTCACTAACAGTTAAGAGTCAAACACAAGCCATAATCCCCTACCACCCATCAACATTTTTTCCCCGAGACTCAGTCTTGGCACTCTTGGGGTGAACTGCTGAACAATTCTGGCCCATAGCCACATCCTGACATCGAGTAAATTCTTGTGATATACGGGGTAATATGGTATCACTTAGCTAAACAGAGCTATCTCATGATTGTAGTACAGCATAATATGCCTCTAACGAAAGTACAGGCTCTGGCTGTAATGATAGCTGTTTACATGTCAATGATTTCCAAGCGTATTAAAAGTTAATGTGCACATTTGCACTCCCTGTGTGTATACAGCTTTCCAACACAGCAGAAGTGTTTCAGATGCTTCTTTGCCTCTAACCTTAGCAATCAGTTCGTATTTCCAAAAAAGAAATGACTCTCTCTCTAAAGACATGAGACAATTCAAATTATAAGTATATATAAGCATATATATCTCCCTCCAGAAGTTCTTCTAGAAAAATCTGTGAAGGTGAATTACAGTGACAGCTTTGCAGTTCATCTTGAATAATGTCTAACTTCTTTCATTAAATCCACTGGGCAGTTCTGTGCACCAGCCACAGAAGAAGATCTAGCTTTCCCTAGCACAGCCTTAACTAGTCTATACTGATTAACGTCTGGTGGAGTTTTCTTATGATACATACTTTTTCCAAACATTTAATACAGCCCATCTCTCAGTGAAGTATTCTTCTCATTTTTAATACAATTATTTAATGATCTGTTTGACACTTTGTTCCATTCAGCCACTGCTACTTTATACTGTGATCATGACTGCAGGCAAAGCTTGCCTGACACCACATTGCAGAAAGAGTTCCTTTTGCTTCCAAAAGCAGAGATTCTTCCATAAAGCTCAGGGAAGCACTGCTCTGTAACCACCTGGCTTGCTGGTCCCAGAACTGCTTCCATCAGGGACAATCAGTCAGCAACGCACCACGGCTAACAACCAGTAGTACGGGTGCGCTTTAGTTTGCCTCACAGGAGCAGGCGGATACATTGCAGTGTGCATTTTGCTGGACCACACAGAATCCTGCCTCGGCTAGCTCTGCTTTTTTTTTTTTTTTGTCTTTTTTCTGATGTCCCTGCCAGGAAAGAATACATTTCTTGATTTATTTTCTTTAGTCTCTGAAAACTTCTTCCCCTTGTGCATGAGTGCCAACTTTTTATCACTAGAGGCAAGATCCCCTCTGCTCCAACCTCCTCCCAGACTGATGCTATGCTACAGTTCCTCGCCTTTAAAAAAAGTCTAGCAGCAAAAGGAAGCAAAGAACCCTCAATTTTCTACGCATTTAACCACTTTTTTTTTTTAAACATAACCTGCTCGAGTAGTCTTTCACTTTTTAGCGTGCAACAAATGCATTTGTTTGAGCTTTAGTATTCATACCAGCATGTGCACTAACCATGTGTGTGTTCCACTTCTCTCATAATCCCAGGCATTTGAGCCCCTGCCAACTTCTTTATTTGGGGACCTGCCTTCTCCACGCCCCCTTTGTAAACTTTGCATTTGTTTTGCTTTATAGTGATCATTGAAGTTCTCACTCCAGCTGGGAGGACAGTCAGGCACCTTCAAGAACAAGGGAATGATTGACAATATTAGGCAGAAAATTGTCTACCAGATGCTGCTCAAAAGGAGAGGTGGCAACCTTCCGACCCCCTTCTCAGTAAGTGAAATCGTCGCTTCTGTGACATGCCTCTGCCCCACTCATCAACTGAGCGGGGAGCACAAGGTCACTTCTGCGTCTGGCTGTTGTGCAGCAAAATGCCACCCTGCAGACAGGGCTACGCCTTCTGCTTGAAGGAGGTTCCAGTGCCAGCCATGCATTGGAATGAAGTGGCAAAATTCATCAGCCATTACTCTTTTCAATTACCGCTCTGAAACATTTACTAGTTCTGAATAATCTTACTGGTACGGAAAGGAATTCCGGATAGTCTGTCCTTGGACTGTGAGAGAAGGAACATCAACCAGAAATGCACAGCTTTTTTGAAACCCCTCCCCAAAGTTTCTGCTGTTATCCAGAAGTAATTTCACGCAATTTACATGTTTATGTCTCTCAGAAGGCTTTGTTTCCCAGAAAAACAAGTCAGCTTATTGCAGTTTCATGCTAGTACTAATACAATGGTTACAGTTCCCCTTTTTTCAAATTAACTAGTTTGAGGAAGACAAAGGGATGAATTTGAAAAACAGTAAGTAACATTTTCCTACTTAATTAGCCCAGAGTGACCACCATGGGGGTGGGGAGGTGGGGAAGAGGGGGGGGGGAACACTTTTCCTTAACAAAAGAAGCACAGGACCAAAAAAACCATAATCAGTCTACACTGAGGGCAGACACACAGAAAACATAGGCCTCTGTCATGCGAATGTTTGAGCACATAATACATAAATTTTTTCTTTTTTTACACAAAAAAACCCTATTTGGGGGCATTTCAAAGTTGTTTGTGCTCACTCATATGTGGTAACAGCAACATGGTGAATAATGACCCCTAAAATAACACCACAATTAAAGGAAGGATATAGAAAAGGAAAGACGATAATTGAAATATTATTTTAAGTAAGTGTATTCATTAATTGTCTTAATTTAGGTGGAATGTCCTCTGTAAATTAGATTAAACATATATTAAGAAAAATGCAAGCTTGGCATGTCAACTTCCTCCTCAGTGAAGTGTCAAAGAACTCAGCTTGATTCTTAGAGCCAAGGCTGAATTTGCTGAGGTAGCAATTACAAAGAAACTAGCTGTTCCTTTCAAAATGAACAAATTAGATCAGGCACTCAGGAAAACATAAATATTACAGGACCACATAAAACAGTACTTACAGACTCACTTTTTACACGGAAACTCCACTGTAAATCTTGTGGAACTGAGAAAAAAAAACTACATAGCTGTCAGTCAACACCAGCAATAAAAATATTTACTCTAATAAATTAAGCAATGGCTACAATTTTATTTTGATCATCTTGTTACCTATCATAAGGTAGTATAGTTTTATTTGCATAAATTCTTAATGCTGGAGATGAATACTCTGCTTTGCAAACGGCACTCTGCTTTTTTTTTGGCTTGCGTACCACACTGACGTTAACCCTAAACGCACTCTAAGTACATAGCACTGTAACCAAAATTTAAGGGAAACACCAGATAGCCAGATAACTTGAGGATCACCCACACCTCAAAGATTTGTTCATTAATCAGCTGAAAGCCAGATCACTAGCTTGAGATGTAAGAGACATTTTCCATGTTGTACATGTTCCCATCTTCCAGTGAGTACAGAGGTTCGTTAAAGCTTTTTTTTTGGTTTTGGTTTTGCAGGGAAGCTCCCTGATGGAAGTTTCTCTGGAGGTGCTGCTTCCAGTCAACTCCTTAGGAGTCGTCAGAAAAACTGTCCGTTTTGACAGCCTGTTTTTCCCTAATAAAGAAGGCTGAAAGAGACAACTCCAGACTGTTTGCTCTGCTTTTCTCCTCCGTTCTCTTTCAGGAACTAGCCGGCCCGTTCTCCGCATGGAAACCCGGCTGACCTCTTCCTGCCTCTCCCACCCTGCTCTCCTCCATAAAAAACCCAAACAACCCACCCCACGGACCTGGAAAGGCACAGATAAAGCGGACTCGTCTGGAAAACGGACGCTCCCCCTCCAGGAGCATGCATGCCCTTTGCTGTCACACCGAGGAGGAGCGGAGGCAGGCGCCCGGGGAGCCGACAGGCCCCCCCCTCCACACAGACCCGCCCGCCAGCCGCTGGCAGCGCTGCCCCTGGGGCGTGAGGGCCGGGCCAGCTCCCACAGCGCTTGCTCCATGCTCCCGCCCGCGATCCTGTTCAGCTTTTGCCTCAGATTTCTCCTCCTGCCGGCGCAGCGCGGCCCGTAAACATGTGCGGCCCTGTCAGCAGGGTCCGCCATGCCCGCCCGCCCCGCCGCCCCCGCCGCCCAGCTGCCGCCGCCGGGGCGCTCGTTGCGCAGCGACGCGGAAGGGGAACACGGGGAGCAGGGCGGGAAAGGGGAGGGGGGGCGTCCGCCGCGCTGAGGGGAAGGCGGCGGGACGGCCCCGGCGCCGCCCGGTCTCTCGGAAGAGGAGGCGTTAAGGCCTGGGCTGCCGAGCGGGAGGGGGGCGCGCCCGCCCGCCCGCCCGCCCTGTGCTCCCTCGGGGTGCTGTCCCGCCGCTGTTAGTAACTGCGTATTTCCTACGCGATGGCGGAGGGAGCGGGCGGGCGGGCTGTGCTGCTGGCTGCGGCACACCCCTCCTCTGCAGAGCTCGTGCCTTTAAGCCCTCTCCGTTTCCCTTGTGAGGTGCGGTCTCTGCCATAGTCGGGTTTATAGTTGGTTATAAATAAACATCTGGAAGCCCCCGCCACTGGAGTCGGAGCATTGTGTAAGACTTTCAGCTTCCTTAAAAAAAGCCCAAACAAATAAAGCCTTGGTAATTTTCCTCTGTGGGAAAAAAAGTTTGGAAACTTGATCCAACTAAACAGCTCAGAAACCAGCAAATATATAAAATGTGGCTCGATCACACCTCATGATTGAGCTAAAATTGACTGACTGGGAACCTATGACTTGAATTAGGTTGGGACAATTTGTACTCCAGCAGTTACCTGTTTTACAGACATAATACAAATGTAAGCATGTAATATTAAACACGTTGTGGGTTTTGGGTAGAATACATTTAGTATAAAATGCAATCAAGGTCACGCTAATTGCTGTGGCAAGTTCAGTTTTTCAACTGTAGTCCCGTGTGTGTGTCCCCCCGCCGGGAAATAGCAAAAGCTCTTAAATTTCACTTACTAAATCTCTTTTTTTCTTCTGGCTGGTGGTTAGGGCTTTGGTTTTGTTTTGAGGCAGAAGATCTAGCAAAACTGAATTTTGAAGTGGCACTGTGTTAAGTTTTTCTTGTGATTATTTTTTCAAGTGTAATGTTTTGGCTTGATTTTCTAAGTTCCTTTAATTCATTTTTGGTTTCTAAATGGTTGGGTTTTGTTTAGAAACACTAGAGCTGTTCTGTTTTGCTGGCTTCCTTTCGTAGAGGTGTGTTGTATTTTAATCTCATTTGTGTAAGCGAAAAGAAAATCTTGCAGGAACTGAAAGTGTTACTAAATACAAAGGGTTCTTTTCCAGTGTTTATAGAACAAACTTATTTGTGTATAAACTTTTTTTTTTTTTAATATGAATGAACAGCTATGCCAGGTTTTGTTGTGGGAGGAATGGAGCAGCAGGGAAAAGGGGAGCACAGGGAGAAGCCCACCCGAGTCCTCCTGGAGGCTTTCCCTCCTCTTGGCATTAAAGATATTTGGTCAAAAGGTGCTAACACAGTGCACAAGTTTGGTATAGATGGCAAGATAATGAGTTTCACTTGAGCTACAGTTTAATGAAGCATCTACTGCCTTGTCTGAGTTAGTCATTTGGAACATGTTACTTAGATAAACACAGTCTGAAAGCAGAAAACAAAGGCAGAGTGAAGCAGCTCAGGGAAACGCAATATAGAGAAGGAGCAACAGGAATAGCAGAGGATGGCTGTAGTCACAGCGGAAATGCAGCAAAAGAGGAGGGGAAGGCAGGGGGATCAAGTAGTAGGAATGGGAAAGTAGCCCTGGGGCAGTGAATGATAGCAGAGATGTTGATGAAACCAATAATTTTTTTCAATTTTCCCTTGAACACAACTCTTCTCATAGGCAGTTTACTGGGACAGAGGAGAAGTAGGTAATCAAACTGACATTACACCCTTGTGAAAGAGGCTTGGGATAATTACGCATGGCACAGGTAAGTGTCCTGAAGATGCCTGATACAGCTCTTGTTGAAATTTGGGTAATTTTCTTTCTGTGTCTCTATTTCTGTGGTCACATTGCCCCTCATGCTGCTCCCAAGTTCAGCTGTCTGCAAAACCCAAACTTAGGAGACTTGGGACCTAGATTACCATTTTCCTACAGTAGCATGAAATTCTTCTTACAGAATAACAGAGACTGATTTTAGAGGAGAATTAACCTCTTCTGCCACAGAGCATTAGGTGAGCAGCCTATCATGTGAATTATTATTTTTGAGTATTTTAAGTTTAATAACTAAAGTGTAGCATTGTTCTTTCAAAAAGGAGATGAGTTAACCGACACCATCCATCCCTGCTAGTTATCTGCAACGAGATTACAGAGAATGATACTCCATTTGCACATGCATTTTGCAAACTTACTCATCGGTTGTACTCTTTATTTTGCAAATTGCAGACATTGAGATGAAGGGTCTATAATTTCCTAGCTTGCCTTTCTCTTGGAACACTGGTGCTGCACTGGCACGCATCCACTTTGCTGTGACTTCATTTGAATACAGCAAATTCTTTATTATGATTAACAAAGGGTAGCTCTCTGGTCTGCTTTGAATCTCAGTCTGCTCATGGAGATTAGTGGGGTTTGAGCAATGCCAACTCACTAAATATCTCCGCTTCACTGATCTCAAAGACATTTGTGACAATGGATTTAGTAGTCATTTTCATGCGTGTTCTTGCCTTTGAATGGATAATACCTTAGTAGTTCTGCTTTCCATTGCTGTTTGATTCTCCATCCCATTCAAAAGGGCTTAAATTCAAAACTTCTCTTTCTTCTTATGTTGCTTCTTTGAGATACATAAACACATCTGTTGGTGGTTTTAATCCTTGAATACAACCCCCCCTCTTTGATTTTATTTTGGGTGAATACATTGCAAATGTCTATGTATTATCTCCCTCTTCACAGTAGAAACAAATAAAACTTTCTCTCCCAAGGAAAGATTAACAGAAATTGTTCTTCAGTTGAGCAGGAAAAGGCTGGTGGTTTTAAAGTAGGGAGGTCCCAGTTACATGTCCTGATGCGGCCATATGTCTCATTTGGCCACAAAAATTAGAGAATGGGCAACAGTAAAACCTTAGGTGACATCACATCAGCAGACCCTTCTATTTTTTCATGCGGATGTCTCCACTGACCTCTTCACATGTTAGCAGGTAACACATACAGACCTCATTTAACCATTAAGTCTGACCAAAGTATTTGTGCCGAGCATGCTTTTCAAACCGGGATCTTTTATCTTCAAATCATCTGTTTAGTATTGTTTTCTTGTAAAGGTTCCTCTCCACTGCAACATAACAAATTCATCTTCCTGCCCCAGATACATGCCTCAACTTTGTCTGAGTTACTCAGAAAGAGAGATATTAGATGGGTATTTATTTTTTATGATGTAATAATAAATGCAGTGAAATCTAGAAACATTAGAGACATCCATCATCTTAATTTCTAATTTTCCAATTATGGTCATGGGCATGAGCCACATTGTATGTTGCCACCTCCAGAGGCTTTCTTTTATACATGTAGTCCCTAGTCTTCTCTAGGGACTCCTGACCACTAGAACATTTGGGTTTAAAAGTTCTTCTTGCCCCTAGTTTTAAGATGTATTTCTTTTCTGAAATGAAGATATTTAAGAGGTAAAGCGCTCTTGTGTAGTCAGAGCTCAGCAGTTCTGAATAGCATACCTTTAAAAATAAAACAAGTATTTCACAAACTCATCCTTGTTTCATACTACTCACTGCAAAACTGTCACGCAGGTAGGATTTTCTAATGAGTAATGATGGTATAGTATGGTGGTCTAGGTATGAAAAGATCTTCCATTTGTGTATTTCTCTTACTCCAGCTGGAGCAGGGCATCACCATTATCATCACCTAACTCATGAAAATGTGTTCATTTAGAGAAAACCCTTGTGGAAACACGGCCTTATGTTGTTCATTTATTTCAGTGAATAGAACTAGGCAGCAATAGAGAAGTAAAACCAGGAGTTAAGCTTTTCTGAAGAAAGAGTATTTGCAATTTGGGGTTTATTTTTGTTCATGTTAGTAAGAAATACCATGTAGCTAAACAGTATCTTATATCGGTTTGTCACATTACTTCTGTCAATGCATTGAACACAACCTTGTATAATAAAGCAGGATCCTGGAATGACAAATTTTAAATTTTCTCAAAGAAAGGTGATCAGCCTCTTTCTCCTTCCCGAAAATTTCTTAAGACAAGGAGTATTGTTTTATCTTGATGTATGAGACAGAAAATTATAAACCCTTCAAAAATACTAGGTTAAATTTCTGGAAGCAAACAGACCCCAAAAGCCTTGTGTTGCTGCCAGGTCAAGCTGTAGACTTGTCTTTTAATTGCTGCAGGAGAACAGCAATTAATCTCCACAGCTGGGTTTCATTTCAGAAAATGGATGAGCACAGTGAATTTCTTACTAAACTAAAGAAATTTACTAAACCAACTTTCTCAAAAGAATAAAAGCAAAAGTGTTCCAAGCTCTTAGTTTATAGAAAATCCAGAACAACCAACACAGACATAAAACAGGTAAGAGAAGTAGCGAGTATTAAGCAATGCTGAAAAAAAACCCAAATAGACCTTGATGGTAGTTTCTTTACAGGGAAGTTGCTCCCAGTTCAGGATTTGGCTGTTGTACTCCCAATCCGCGCGCAGCAAAGGGTATAATTTATTCATAGTATTTCAGAGGCTTCTTCTAGGCCAGTCTTTGAAGATCTGTCCTACTCAGTATGTTTACCTGCATTCCAAAGGCCTATGCTGTCCTCTGAGGTACAGTTTCCCACTGATTAATCCAATGGATCAGTCAGGGCATTTGCTTCTGTATATAACACACACTCTGACATCAGCAGCCTAAAACCAAAGGTGGTGGCATAAAAATCTTGCAAGAAAGCTATGTCAGTGCTGTGCTACACTCACGGCAATAAGCCATGAAGAACGTGTTCGCTGTAGCCCCCTGCCTGGGATAATTGCTGTCACTTCTCTCTCACTTCAAGTGCCTGATCAGCCTGAGCTGTGAGCCGCTGATCACTTCCACCAGGTGCTCAAGATGTTGGGTGGGAAAGATACCATAGCCTTGGGCTGTTAAATCTAGGGCAAGGTTTCACTAAAGGCAGTGTCTGAACTGCCACCCAGCAATGCAAGGTTGCCTCTGCATCATTACTTGCCCAGGGATGTAGTAAATCTTGCTCAGTGGGATTTATATTGTTACAAAGTGTTAAAAACCTGGCTTTTGGGTTTGTACTCAAATAGACAGTTTCCTGCAGTGTGACCCTGGTCTTTGGTACTCAGGTAGCCACCTCCAGCTCTTCTTACCAGACCCAGCATTTCCACATACCTGTTTTGGGCTGTGCTCCACTGGAATCACATCACATTTACAGATTTACATAGCTTCCAGCACAAGTCACTTTGTAGCTAAAACATCTTTCAGCTGTCAGCATTTCCATCCAAGGTAAAAAAATACAGATCTCTAATTCTTGAGTTCTAATTATGCTCCAGCCACCTCAGATCTGGTACGCTGACTTGGCCTGAAGATACCAGCAATGGCAAGAGATACTATTATTTTGGTGCATTTGTTCCCTCAAAGCATAATTAAGCTACAAGTTTTGCATGTAGACATGTACCAATAGGGGCTGGGCCTATTGCAATTTTTCTGTTGCTCAAACTTGAATTCATTCAGAGTTACAATCAGGGAAGCAGCTTCCAATGCATGCACAGAACATTTGCTTGATAATGAAGAATTTTAAAACCTGTCCATGAAACTTGGTAGCTTTAGATGAAGCCAGAAGGATTGTTACTGAATCTGTCCAAAATTCCCACTGCTGAAAAAGAGCAAGACGATTGAATAAAAGGCAAGATTTTACAGCTTCCCTGTCAGCAGTTATGAGGAACAGGAGATAATGAGGAAGAAGTGGCATTATTTTGGGGCCAGAGCTAAAAAAAATAGTGCATTGTTCGTCAAATGGCTAATACTGTACAATGATTGATGATTCTGTAATCAGAGCCCACACAGAGGGAAACAGGCTGTAAATTAAATGATGGAGTATTTCACAAATGGCTTGGAATTGTAATGTAATGATCAAGAATTTACAGACAAAGACTTTATGCCCCTTTTTTAACAAGCTGAAGCATTTCTAAGAAATAATTAGGGTTCTGACTATGTATTCATTTGAATGAAGGACTGAGTTTGACAATAAAAAATAGCCTGTAATCTGCATGTCACATGCAGCTTTCTGCTGACATACAACCTCATGGTCTAGTGCACCAGCATTCACAGTGAATTAGTCTCAGGTTTACTGTATTCTTTAACCACACCAAGTGGTACCTGGGGAGATAAAGTTCTCTTACTATGTCACTGCTAGTTAGGTAGCTCTTACAACTGAAAAATTGGGGAATGACTCAATGATAGACTTAAAATCAGTGTCTTACTGTGGTTAGAAGTTTCTTTTTTTAGACTCAGTAGTAAAGAAAAAGGAGGAGGAGTAATCCATTTCCCCTGCCCTTTTGAAATCCTCAGGTTGGCAAGCCAACTGACAAGCCAATGGCTTCCTCAAGCAATTCACTGCAATTCCTTCCTGGAAAGCTTCCTCCTCTAGAAGCAAAGCATCCCCCTTAGCTTTCCACAGAAGTGGAAAAGTGCATATTGAAAGTAAATTACAGCATGCATTTGGGGAGATGGGTAGAATTATGGCTAGGAAACTGGACTAACATGAGCAAACAGGCACCAAAGAATCCATGCCAATTTGAGGTAAACAAAACGTCTCTTCTTTTGGTCAAAGTCAGCTATATCTAGCACATGGGCAGATCAGCAATGCAGTACACATAATGCCTCTGACACCTCTAGGAAACACAGGGTCTTTTGCAGCCTTCTAGAAAATTAAGATGTCCATGAAGTTTTGAATTTATCTTGCCTGTGTTCCACATAGCATATGTACATACTCTAGTTGGGAAATCCCACCGGCAGCAGCCCTAATATTTTTTTAACGTTAGGTGTCAGAGTGCAGCTGACCTCTTTCTTGAGGCAATCTTAGATGCACTACAACTGCCAGTTCTCAGAGGTTCTGGACACAGGTTTTCACCAGCTCATCAGAAAACTGGACAGTGTTATTAACTATCTCTTAAGCAATTGGTAAATAGAAAGGGATCTTCTTTTCTGTGATGGCTTGCATGATCATACACTCTACCAAAACACCATTTCTGAGTTACTTAACCATATTTGGGGCCAGCCTAATTGTTTCAGATTCAGGAGGAGGTAATTCCAGCAATGACTATTTCTGGGCATTAGAAACTGCTCTTGAAGTCTGAGAGTATGTTCAAGTTGGGGCAGCTCTTATCTTGGGGACAGTGGCATCCATCCTAATGAGAAGTTTATAAGACTTGTTAATACCTTCCTTTGTCATTCTGTTTTAATAATGACTTGTAACAAGTTTCCTAGCTCTTAAATACATGACAGTGTTCTTGTCTGTTTGTGTCAGATTTTTCTCTGACGCTGAGAAGAAGGTGCACATGTTAGCATGTGGAGGAGATAAGACACCCATTCACAAGAGCTGCATTTCTTGGCTAACTTTTATATAGTGTGGTTATGACAACAAATGAAAATGTGTCTGTGCAGTAGCCATCAGTGAGGGTTTCAGAGGCTGTCCCCAAGCTTGCAAGGATGAGCATGTGACAACTCTACTGTGAAAAGGGGCACACAGGAGAATGACACCAGCTCCTGTCTGCTGGCCCCTGATTTTGGTCATGAAGCTAGTAGGGAGAATTTACAGTATAACTGTATGCTTCAGTGCTCTAAGGATTTTTTTTAAAATATTATGTTTTGTGCAATATTTTTCTCTTAAATCTCCCTTGTGTTATACATATACACCTGCATGCACATACCAAATTTTCTGTTTAGATACTCACTAGGTAAGAAGAATTAGAGCTGTCACTGGTCAGAATAACACATCCATTAAGCAGCAGCCCTTTTCATGTAGACTGGCTGAGGATGTGTTCTAGACCACAATCTTCTAACTTGAAGATACTCAGCAGTTCACGTGTGGCCCTTTCATGGACAATTTTTTCTTGCATGCTTGTTTTTATCTTTTTTAGTATTACTGTATTCAGCTTTGTTGTACCACACACACAGTCACCAAATAATAAGTATGCCATAGAGTTAGGGAAGTGAATGCTATTAATGTTCATGAAACAATCAAATGCTCTAATGATGGGCAGGACAGAAGCACCCAACAAGGGACTTAATCATTAGGTTTTCATAGCAGGATTTGCAAAGCATGTGGTAAACAAAGGATGGGGCCACATGCTAAGCAGCAAGCAAAAAATAAAATAGTGACTAGCTGCTCATTAAGTGAGTATTGTCCATCCTGCGCACTGAGTCAAACAAAGGGCTAGTGGTTAAAGACAGCATGTGACTGTAATTAAAGACTTTTAGATGACATAGGCACACAAGGACGCCAAATTAAGGGTGCACAGGCAACCTTACCTCAGGCTTTCCCTGACTTGCTAGTGTTCAGCTTAGAGTCACCACAATGCTCTTCTGATACAAGGCTGTGTATGATGCCCTTAGTACACGTGGATCCCTCAGCAATATCCTAGCTGGAGTTTTCTGCTAGCACTGCTAGCAGTACTTGCAGTAAACTGCTCGGTTTGCTTCGCCTTGGATTTGTTTGTCTGCTCACCAGTGGCTGAGTGGCTCACCTGGCTGGAGGATTAGGCTACAAGCCATAGGCACGAGTGGGTGGTGAAGAGATAGGAATGATATGGGACCCCCAGCGCAGCATGTGAAAATGCATGTGACATGATGGGCAAACCCAATGAGAAAACAGCAACACTGGCATCAGGTGCAACTGACCCTGCCCTTACAGCCTAGGCGGTAGGTTTGTCCAGCCACAGACTGACCCTCTTTGGCACTGTATTTGGTACATAGATTGGCTGTGTTCATTACAGTGCCTTCCAGGAGCTGTTTTATGCAGTGAAAAATGGCTAGCAAGGGATGGTCCTAGCCAAGGAATGGTGCTTGCTGGCAAGTATTACAGTAGTGGGGGGGAGCAGGAGCATTCAGTAATTTGTATGTGCACATTGTGAACCACTTCATGAACTGTCCTTGGTCTCATCTTGGTCTTTCTGAAGCAAGGAGACAAAAAGTTCTTCAGCGCAGCTTACTAAGTTAACGAGCACCGACTTCACTGTGCTTTGAAGCCCAAATCCTGGCAGCACATCAGAGCTAATGATGCAGACAGAATCCATGTGCCACCTGCAGAACCATTCTCTGGAGCTGCAGTCAGGGAGCAGCTAGAAAAGAGCAGCTCAAGATGTACATAAACTGCCCTGTTCAGTTCCTGGGAACCACCTGTGGGATATGTTGTGGGAGCTGGCCTACTATCACAACCAACAACTGATTTACTGACAGTGTGCGTTAGCCCAGGGGGATTTTTCTCTTCCAGTCCTGCAGTGTCCTTACTCTTCTTTGGGGCTGGGAAACATTTTTTTTCCACTTTTAAACTTCAGACAATGGTTCTTAAATCTTTTCCTTGCACAAGTGGTGTCTGATGAGGGGACCACCATGCAGGACTGGGCTGGTGGAAGTGCCTGATGTGTGTGTGGTAGATTATATGGCTGGGGAGATGCTGTGCTGTAGCCACCTACCAAGCCATCTTTGAGGTTGAGGGAAGAGATAAGAAGAGCACTCCCCAGTGCTTCACTCTCTGCTTGTTTCTCCAGAGAACCCACATCACAGTGAGATGTTGTATTGCTTACTATTTCCTCTTCCAGGAAAGTTTAATAAAAAAAGTCAGCAAACTACCGGATTTGTCTTAGGACCATAAGGCACTCCCAGGTGTGTATCATGTGAGCTAGGTAGACCTTTTGGGGAAAACATGGAAGCACAATGGTACAAAGCACTTCTATCCCTTATTAGCTCCCAGATGTGGCCAGCTGGACATGGCTGCCCCACAAAAACAGTTTCTGGCTACTGCAACTAAAAAGTCTCCTCCAGCCCTGAAATCAGTGGTCTCAGTCGTGTCGGTGGCAACAACAGCTGTGACCACAGTGAGCTCAGCGGAGCCAGAGCCTATCCTAAAGACACTGAAATTAGAGAAATTTTTTCAATTCCAGCTTTGCACAAATAAAACAATCCTTTAACATTGAATCCAAGTAGGTACCTAACTGTGCTTTTGACTTGTCATGAGTGTTTCATGCTCTCATGACAGTTTTAGGGCTAGAGACAATTTTGAGGGGTGTTGAGCCAACACTTTTCACACATATTTGGTTTATTTACACTGTGGCTTGTTTTGTACGTTGCCTACAAAATTATGCTTCATAGAAGAAAAGCCTGGCAACACGAGGGAAATAGTTGTAAACAACCAGAGTGAGTGCTCCAGCCTGTGTACAATAGACATGCTAGAACTCAAAATAGCACCAGAGGACAAAAAAACCCCCACCCTTAACAAACAGTAAGAACATTGTTTGTTTTTAAGAAACACTGAGCATTGTTTTCAGTGTCTAGATTAAGCCCAATTGCCAAAAAAGCCTTTGTTACTGCCTAAACCAAACTCAAGTTGGGAAGCGTAGTCAATAATTATTTCACTTAAGAATGTACAGCAAAAACCTAGGGGTGGGAATGCAAGAAGTGAACAGTTGTTCGAAATGAAGAGCCTCATCCTCTCCTTGTCCTTTGTCTCTCTTCTTTTCCAGGTGTAGTAATAGCAGCTTTAATGAACAGCAGTAGAAACTGAGTTTGTGAGAGAAACTAAGATTGAAATGGGGAGCTTTTGGCAGCAGTCGTCGTCCCGTCCCCCCCCCCCCCCCCCTTTTTGAGATCATTAACACATGCCAAAGCTTTCCTCTTAACACTTGCCAGGGCTATTGAATACTGAAGTCACTGTTTTGAACTTAAAACCTCCCAGAACTCTGAGACATCTGTATGGAGGGTGCTTGCTGCCCTGCATATCTGCCAGAACCCAAGACTGAAATTTTAATCATAGACTCAGCTTTGGAATCTTAGAAACAAAAATTAATCCTGACCGTGTTCTGTCTCCCGTTCTTTTCCCTCCCCTCCTGGCTCTTTCACCCCATCAGGCACAAACAATAGAGTTTCTTGTACCCTGCAGTACCCATTTCTTCCCGTTAGGAACAGAAGACTTGGCAATCTCCCTGGATGGCTGTGCTGGTCCAAAATTGTCTCTGGGATGCATGCTTTCTTTTATACTCAGTGGAGTGAGGGGTGCATCCCTTGCAGCACAAATATTGCTCACAATAAAATGGGCAGGAGGAGAAATTGTTCACTAGCGGCTGTTATTACAAGTGGATGTATGTTGTATAAACAGTAAGTACACTAAAGTGGTCCAAGACCATGGACTCTGGAGACTGCCTCTCTTATCCTTTTGCTACAGAATATGTTCATCAAATACAGAAATGCATTGGGGAATTATTGGCAGCTTAATGGCAAGCTTTTTATTTCTGACCCAACATGGAGTGCAGTTCATGAACTAAACAGTCAAGGTACCTCTCTAGTGCCTGAGGAAAGCTATGTGGGGGCCCCAAGATGTACATAACAAGGACTACAGCACCCTCAGGAGTGCATTGAGAAGAGCATTTGAAGTCCTGGACCCTGTGGAGACCACTGATGGATTTCAGAGCCAGTCATGCCAAGAGCTTTCAGCTGTCTGGGAAAGACAGAACACTTTCAGTATGGTGAGGAAAGGCAAACATACAACAGCAGTTACTGGTTAGGCCTTTGGTGTCAAATCCACAAGCTGGATGTAGTAACATGGCCCTGTTTCAACAGGAGAGGTGAAGCATTCCCTCGTGTCAGGCAACACAATGGTTGAAGATCTCTTCTGGAGGCAGGGAGGTGGTTTTAAAGCCTCCTGGGAGGCTTTTGCCTGGGAATAGAGCACATCGCCTTGCCTAGCATTTAACAAGAAAATGTCCCACCTTCTCTGAATGTGCCTATGGCTGTTTGTTTTTATGCTGAACTCCATGATATGGAGTTGCAGTAGGTGTGCTCAGCACGTGCCTGCTGGATCACTGCCCTCAGAATAGGATCTGTCTAGTTTCTGGATCCCAATGGCACCTACATAATTACTTGAATTACATTGCTGCTGGGATGGTCCTGTTGGTGTGCAAGCAAGTGCTCAGAGGACTTGCAGGTTATACAGGGGAGCATGTAGTGAGGTCACATATTTCTAGGGCTAACCAAGTAGCTGCTAAACAGCAGTGGGTCTGGATTGCAATTCCAGATTTTGGGTGATTTTTGGCATCTAAGTCATCCCTTGGCTCTAGCCCCAAGCCTAACATGACTGCATTCTACCAAACTGGATCTCTCAAGCCAAGAACAGGAGCTGCCAGGTTAGCAGTCCCCTTCAGTGAATGTGTACTTAAAAAATAAATATAAATCAATCAGAATACGGCAAAGTCTGTCTGAAGAAAATTCCTGTAGTTCGTTCACCTACCTCAAACTGTCCTCTCTGGCCATGAAGAGTAAGTGTAGCAGTAGCAAGAACCCCTTGTGATGTGCTAGCATTCTCATTCTTTTTCCTCTGTTGAAAATGTCCTTTACAGAGGAACAGGTGAATTAACTTCGTGAATTAACTACACTTCAAATGGCACTATTTGACTTGCCTGGCTTTCAGTGCTGTAACTTTCTTCTTCCTGAAGTATGAAAATTGCACACACATCACTGGAGACAAGTCCCTCAATAAGCAGTTTCTGTTGTTAGTTCTGAAACACTAGAGGGAAATCTGGACTTCACTGAAATTGGTGAGGGATGTCCTGGCCTGACCAGATCTTCATCTCAAATGAGTTCAAGCACTCCTCTAATCAATTCTGAATGCAGTCTAAAGTGTTCCATAGCACTTTACATTTCTCAATATACTATAATGGAGATGACATGTGCTTTAAAGCGTTGGATTTATGCAGATTTGCCAAGAGGGTGAGGGTGCACAAGTAGAGACATTTTTAACTGAAAGGACGTGTGCTCCCCATATGGATGCAGTCATGGCTGCTTAGTCTCTGAATGAGTTCATACTTGCACTTCTCCAGAAGAGAACATGTTCTAAGTATTTCTTCAGGCTAATTTTTTTTTCATGCTACAAATAGTAGTTGTCATCGTCTCACCTAACACACAGGCTTCAAGACATAAGCTGTCGGAACAAACTGGAATGGTTTGTGTCTGTGAAAGATGGCTACCAGGAAGTACCTGCCTATTTTAGGTTGGTCCCGGAAAGGGGCTGGCAAACCCTTAATATTGTCCTCTGTGTTCCTCACTGACTACCTCGAGCAGTTTGTTTTCAGTACATTGCGTGTTTGAGACTCCTTTGAAGGCACGTAACTCCGTTAGTGGTACAGGGGACCCAGACACTTAAGAGTTAAGTTGTGTTAAGCATCTAGGGCTATAATATCCTCACAAGTATCCTCCATACATGTTAAAGTTGTTGTTTTGGTTTTTTTTAAAGCAAATGGAAAGTTGCTCAGCTCGGGTCCAAAAAGGAATAATTTGTATTTTGAAGATTTTTTAGGTTAACCTAAAATTACTTAATTTATTAAGAACATGCCTGTACAGCCACCTCAGGCACCAGGATAGTCATGTTGGTTTTAGTTTTGTCATATGTGTGGCTGAAAGGTGCAGGATAATCCCCAGGCCTTCTTCCCTTCATGAGTGGTGTTTCTGTTGCTGTAGCACCTCATGATGGCATTGCCTCCAGCTCACACATTTTCAGTGGTAGAGTTCTCTGCTTCCAAACTCTCTTCTGTGAACCACATTGAACTGATCACAAACAACTAGAAATCTTTCTCAGAGTGGGAGGCTCTTCCCCCATTTTCATGCTATCTTGAGTTTTCTGACAATTTTCACTATAGGCCATTGCTCGGATAATTCAAAGTGGAAAAGTACGTAAGAAAAGCTTTGAAAAGGGAAGTTACATGATATCAAACCTGTGATTCTCTGTCTTCTCCCCTCCCCCTTGACATACACGCACACACATAATTAAACAAATAAAACCACCCAATTATCTCCCTTATGTGTGGAAATTACCTAGTTTGTGGCCAAACCACGGTGCTGGTGCAGAGACATACCAGTTCCCTCTGCACAGGCTTGCTTGGCTCCAAGGAGGCTCATTAGCTGGGGCTTGGTGCTAGACCTGCGGGACCACGGCTGGAGCTGTGCTGAGGCAGCTCAGAAGATGTCAGACTGTGTGCCAGAGCCAGCTGTATGTTCTGTTAATGTGGGCTGCAAAAGCAGGCTGTGTCTGAGCTAGCAGGCTCTCTAGACACCACATGTATTGGAGAGCACCGTAGATGAACCCAGGAGGACCTAGCAGGGATTTGGAAGCCATGGAAAAAAATAATCCCACTATCCAGTGTATCATAAGGATCCTATTACAATGAACAACGGAGAATGGCCTTTCTTCCCACTCATCTCTTTGCACTCATCTGCCCAATGAGTATTTTAGTTGCAAATTACAAAGGACAGGATCCTTGTCAGCTTATCTTTCCACTTAGCAGTCTTTATAGTGTCACCTACAGACATGTCACAGGCATGTGGCAATCAACATCTTTCAGTCATGTACCAAACCTTTAAGTGTTACCTAGGCTTCAAAATCTGGAGGGAAAGACATCTCAGATTTACAAGTACCTTCAGGTACTTCATACAGTTTCTTGCTATATGCTTAAAACTCACTGAGACAGTTTCTGTGCCCAAAAAAACCCACATCTGATCAAGCAATTAAAGATGAAGTAATTGAAAATAAGGTCACAATAATACTTTTCCACAAGAATCCTCTTATTTGGTGAGTGAGGTGGCTGGATGGGTTCTGCTTGAAAGAGTCCAATGGGATAAGGCCCTGGAGGGAAGAGGGGTCCAAGAAAGCTGATTGATATGCAAGCCTCACCTCCTCCAAGGTCAAGAGTGGTCCATCCTAAGGAGCAGGAGGTCAGGCAAAAAAGCCAGGAGACCTGCATGGGTGAACAAGGAGCTCTTGGTAAAACTCAAACACAAAAAGGAAGCCTATAGAAGGTGGAAGCAGGCCCATGTAAGACAATAAAGTGATTGGGAGGAGTTTGCAGGTGACACAAAGCAGGGAGGAGTGGCTGATACACCGGACGGTCATACTGACATCTAAAGGGACCTTGACAGGCTAGAGAAAGGAGCCAACAGGAACCTCATGAAGTTCAACAAAGGGAAATGTGAAGTCCTGCACCTGGGGAGGAACAACCCAAGGCACCAGTACATGCTGGGGGCTGCCCAGCTGGAAAGCAGCTTTGCAGAAAAGGTGTGGAGGTCCTGGTGGACACCAAGTTGAACTCGAGCCAGAAATTTGCACTTGTGGCAAAGAAGGTGAATGGTAGTCTGGGCTGCATTGGACAAAGTATTGCCAGCAGGTGGAAGGAGCTGATCCTGCGCCTCCACTCAGCACTGGTGAGGCCAGACCTGGAGTGCTGGGGCCAGTTCTGGGATCCCCAGTACAGGAGAGATATGGACATACTGAGAGCATCCAACGAAGGCTACAAAGATGATGAATGCACTGTAGCACCTGTCCTGTCAGGGAAGGTTCGGAGAGCTGGAACTGTTCAGCCTGGAGAAGAGTGGGATCTTATTGATGTCTAGAAGTACCTGAAGGGAGGCTGCAAAGAAGACACAACCAGGCTCTTTTCACTGTTGCCCCATGACAGGACCAGAGGCAAGGGGCACACACTGAAACACAGGAGGTTCCCTCTGAACATCAGGGAACACTTTTTCACTGTGTGGGTGACTGAGCACTGGCACAGGTTGCCCAGGGAGGTTGTGGAGTCTCCATTCTTGGAGATATCCAAAAGCCATCTGGGCATGGTCCTGGGCAGCCAGCTCTGGGTGTCCCTGCTTGAGCAGGGGGTTGGACCAGATGACCTCCAGAGGTCCCTTCCTACCTCAACCATTCTGTGAGTGCACTGGGGAAAGAACTGAGCTTATCTGAACAACTGGAAATCTAGCATTTCCTCATGTTCTGAGTGCTTGAATTTGTGACTTAAATTTTAATACAGGCATTTTTTGTATCAATTCCTAGGTATTTTAAAGACAAGCTACTGATAACTTTCTTCTTCAGCCAGTGACAGCCTCAGTCCTCTAACCCAGAAACAGCACAATGCTGGTTCTGCTGCTGGGTTACAAGACTCATTACATTACATGGAGCAGCAGCTGTTTGCTCCCTTCAGATCCCATCCAGACTTCATTTTGCCCAGATCTTTTTTCTTTGTACTTTGCTGCTGAAAAGAAGCTGCAGGGGAGAAAGGAAGAAGACCTCTGAATGCTAGTTTGAGTGCTAGCCTTTGAGTATCTGCTGGACAAGGCTTGGCTCTCTGCCATTTGACTTGAGGCACAAGTGCAGCATTAGAAAGCTCAGGTTCAGGGTTTGGGGTTTTTTTTGCAGGCTCCCATCATTTCCCAGAAAAATTAAAGAAGGAAAACAAGGACTTTTAGGATAATCTGGCTTTTGTAGCCCAGCCAAACCCTTACAGAATTTTATGGGACAAAGGAAAACCACAATGATAGCCTTAGAGTTTTGTTCTTGCCAGAATTCCAAGATTAACTACATAAATGTGAAGCATGTATGTACTTCTCAGAACAGGTCACAAAAAACTTTTACATAATAGAAATTGTCCAGCAGCCTAAATATACAGATTGCTACCAGATCTTCCTTAATTTTTATTCATCTTGTGGTAAACTGTAGTCCTTAATAATAATGATCTTTGTTATTATTATCTTATATTAGCCTTGTAATCCTTAATTACGTTAACCGATGATGGGATTTACATTCCATTTCAGTCACATCTGTAAATATGCAGATCTTGACTACTTTGGTCAATAAGCTCTTTAGCGAGGACTATTTCAGAAGTATCTGTTGTAGCTCTAATATGCTTGCTAGCACCACGACACACATGAGATCCCTGGTTTCTGCCTGAACTGGCAGTTCTCTGTTCTTGCCTATCAGTCCTTCCACAAAGGCTGCACGGAAATTCCAGTTGTGTGAGTTATATGAAGGGTCAATCTCATTTGTGTAATAACCAACTGAGAAGCAGTGATAAAGTATCATGTCAGCTAGAGTGCTAGGAAGAACAACCATTCATGAAAGATCATGTCACTGCAATTTTGGGCTTTTGAAACAAATCTGTCAGATACATTTTCTACCAAGTAATGTCAAGCCACGCTTTAGCTCCAATGCTTTCTAGTTCAACATAATGCTATGCTCCATGAACACAGGGTGAACTGTGAGCCTTTGAGTGAATATGTACCCAATTAAAAGTAAATTGACAGTCACACTTCAGAGGGAATAATTCTATTTTAAACACCAGGTGTCACTGCAGTATACTCCTGATTGCATACCAAGCTCCCGTTAGGTTAAAGCTTTACTTTTAAGCAATGTCAAAGATCAGTGGAGAACAAAGATGCTTGTACTTTCTATTCCCAAGTGCGTGCATGCAGCTACATGATTAGCCAGAATCTGGGCAAATTGTTCAATATTTCAACCAGTCACATTTATAGTTCTGTGTGGTTGGCCTCAAACCTGAAGCTAGCCATTGTAATAGAACTATTTTATGGCTGATAGCAACTGTTTGGAATGAAGAATGAAAAAAAATTAGTATTTGTGATACAGTTATCTTGATAATAATAATAATAATAATAATGCATGCACTTTCAGAACAGCCTGTATTGGGTAATATTCAGCAGTTACTTCATAAAAAAAATCCATATCTAATTACATATTTTGCAGCTTCTTAGTCCATGAAATGTTCAGTAAAAAGCAATCTTCTTTTAAACTATCAGATCCTGAATGATTTTTCAATGACATTTTCTATATTTTTACAAGTCCCCTATTTGGCCTATAGCCTTATATCTTTAAGTATTAAAATATACTTACCCTGATTAACCATTAAAGAGCCATCACCTTGACAGCGAACAGATACTATTTGCCTGTACCAGTCTAAATTTTTCAGCCTCCCAGGTCAGCATGACTAATCTGTGGCTGCACTGTGAATTTTCCAGGAACCTGTTATCAGTAACTACTTAGTATTAACTGGGTAAAGCTGCTCTTCTCTTATCTGTAATTAATGAGGAGGAAGGCGCAACTGATGGAGAATGCGAGTCCCAGCAGCTAGGTACCATTTCAGCCTCATGCTCTAATGTACAAAGAAGCCTCACTCCAGTGGCATGCTTAAAAGATGACATTTCCTTGTGTTAGAATTACATGCAGAAATCTGTTACATATTGAGCTGTGGTCCTAACTCAGCTGCCTCTGAAATGCTTCAGGATGTTCTCAAAGTATTTCTACACAAATTAGAGTCTTGCCATTGACAGAGCAGTGCAGCAAATGGCTGCGGAACGTTACCTAGAGAGCATCTTTAGCAAAGAAAAAGGAATTGAATGCCATAGCAATTTCAGAAGATAATCCATAAGGCCGGTAATTGCAGCCCTTTAAAAATGCTGAAAGCTGCACAACTTTCAAAGGCTCAAATCCAATATTCTTATCTGCATTAAAGAGCATAGTGCCACTATATTCATGGGAGTTCCTACTTTAGTCTAGAGACAACTTAAAATTGGTGCTGTTGTGTGCATGCTTGAATCTTGACAGGATTGTGGCTTTGGGAGGAGTAAGGTGCTATATAACACAAAGAAGACTTAATAGTTCTTGTCAGATAATGAAATCAGCAGAAAATGCCCAGAACAAATAAAATTCTATCAAATAATGCAGATTTTAGGACTTGTAGGAGGAAGTGACTACAAGGACTGAATAAAATATTTAAGAAAACAACAAAAAGAGGCCCAGGTTAAAAAAACCAAACCAAAAGACAAAGCTTATTTATTATGTTTTATTCTGTCTGGCTATTGAATTTATATATAGATTTCAATCCAATGAATTTTGCCAGGATTTTTGAATTAAACTAATTTCATTGCAATGTAACATGTTCCCCATTTGACATCATTTACATGGATTTCCAATGAAAGTTATTTGCAAATATATTAACCAGAGAAAATGGCAGAGCCTCTTTTAAAAGCTTTCAGAGAATACAGTACGGAATCTTAAGATTTTTTTTCTGCATATAAACAATATCAGGATACTACTGTACATAAATAAAACCTGTATTTTATATCATTGACCTATGTTCTTACTTTTAGATAACTGCCTCATATGTTTATGTAGCTTTTTTCCCCTGAAATATTTACATAAGACTTGTCTACATTTACAGTAAATAACCATAATTACCTACTGTGCTTTCAGCAGCCAAAAGCTGAATTAGCTAGAAATATCCGATGAAGATTCTTGGAATAATGGTATGACTAAATTACATCAACTTGTGTATACTACTACAAAATATTGAGAGGAATTTCATGGCATTTATCAATTTACAAAATGCAATGTGGTGTTGGATCTGAACTGCACTAACAGTAGGATAAGCCTTGCAATTACAGTCAAGCTATAATTTATGGAACATACATTCTGCAAAACTACAGTATTTCAGTGTCTGCAGTGGTGTTAAGAAAACTATATTGATTTCAAACAGGTAGCAAGCCAAATAACTCATCATGTAGCAAACAAAGCCCAGCTAGTGCCATCTCGGAAGCCTGCATGCACTGACTCCAGGTTTATATAGCACAGTCATTTCTTTGAACTGCTCTCACTGCCTACAGATCTGAACTACACAGTATATTTAACTGTATCCACACTAAGACAGCCAGAAACAGTTCTAATCCTCTCTTTTCAGAAGCTCATACTGGTTTGAGGATGTTTCACAGTTCAGTGTCAGTGACCAGAGAATCAAATGGTTGTCCAGAAACACAGTTTGTTGCTAGAACATTATGTAAGAGAACATTGCTGGAAAACCATTCCAATAGTAAATATTTTTTCCATTATAAAACAATGTATAAAATAAATGAAAGTGTCTGTATTACAAATACTTATCCACTATGTTCTAAGTATGCAATGTTCCATATATAAAGCAATTTTATGCTTAAGTTCCTATAGCACCCAATTTAAAGTGACTCCTACTGAGGCATGATTTCAGTCATAGCTATTAGAGATGATTATCCATATACCAGACTATTTTTTCTTGTTCCTGTGGAAGTCATATCAATTCACTAATATAAAAGAAAGAAAATATATTTCACTGAAAATACAAACAAAAAATAGCTAGCACCAAGCCAAACTTCCTCTGTCTTAGGGTCCAATCCTGCACCCTTGTCTCATGCAGATAATTCTATTTAAATAAAGTAATCCAGTTAGGGTTTGGGTGGGGGGTTTGCTAAAAACTATGTGTGCAAGTCCAGATCTGCACATGGTACTTACATTAGCGCATCTACATTTGTCCATTTTGGGCTTATGACAGAACAAACCCATGTATTTAGAATTTATTTATTCATTTCATTTCTGTTGATATGGAGGCTTGATAAAAGATCAGCAAACTGCGTCATGGTGGGGCAGAGAGGACTTGCCCCTGCCTCTTTGGGTATAGGGAATACTGAGAAGAAAAAACAATTCCCTCCATCTCCTGTGAGATTCTTGGCAACTTGTCCCTTAACTGTAACTTTTTCTACTGTAAAAAATCTTCTAAACAGGTAGTCTGTGACACGCGCAAAGTGCAAATGAAACTTAGCTATTGTTCCTTTTACCTCTCTCTTCCTAGCTGCTGCAGTAGGCTATACCTGTCTTGCCCTGACAGCAAATGCTCTTTTCTGGGTTTGCAGGTAGGGTCTTAGCACACTTTCATCTAGACAGACAAGTCAGACTGAGGACAATCAGCTCATATCCCCCTTTCTTAAGTTAAAGGGGTCAGGACTGTGAAGCAAAGGGCCATTCCTAAGTAGGCATTGCCACAGGGTAGAGACAGGCCCTGCTGGAAGTGATGAACGTGGTACGTGTGGAAACTCAGGAGGCACCAGAGTGATCCAGATCCTCATTCAAAGGCTTGTCTGCTGGTAGGATGTTCCAAGAAGACTGGTTACGTGACTGTTCTCAAATAGCCTCAGAGACGAAGACCGAATTCCACTACCCTCAGACATGTGAGAAAGAAGGTTCTTGTGCTCTTAGGAGTTATTTAAACATTGTACCAGTCCACCTCTTACATACATCTTTCCGTGTCGGTTCAGTGCTTGCAAGCTACAGAACTTCTTGCCTTGAAAGAAAGACCTCCACAGAAGCCTGCAAGACAGGATGTGATTTCCCCAAAACATCTGACTTACTTAAGTCCAGGCTCCTAAATCTCACAGGCGCATTCAAAAGGTCCCATTCAGAAGTGTTACGTGATGCAGTTTCTGTGCCCTCTGGACAGTTGCCGTATTTCATCAGGGACAAAAGAGATACTCAGATGGTGACAACTGAACGTGGTGGGGAGGAGCAGTTCTGTAAGTAAGAGGGTAGTCCAAATCCACCAAAACCTATGCTCAAAGTTGAAATATGAGAGTCTCTTCGTAGACATTAGGAAGTCAAAACATCAGCAATGTTGTCTTTTTTTTTTTAAGTAATAAGATTTGTAAGGTTTAAAACCCCCTCCCCAATATTACAAGATTAAAATGACAAGAGCTGGTAACATTGTCTTGTAGTGAACAGGAGGCATTCTGAAATCTCAAATGAAGCATTTTGAAGTCAAGTGATACTTACATACTTTGTAAATCATCTAGGCAGATTGTTGCATTATCATAAACTATAAGAAATAAAATAGCTGCCCTCTAAGCTGAACAAAGAATCTCATTTTATATTTTCTGGAACAAACATATGCTAGTTAAAATTAGACAATGAATTTTCAGAGATGGAAACCTTGTCAAACTGTGCTATTATAACAATAAATGATCATCACAAATGAAAGCCAGTATTTAGGAATGTGTATGGCAAGAGAGTACCACATACAGTAAACAAGTTGCTGTGCAGTTAACAGTGAGCATTTTACCCTCACCGCAACATCTTTATTCATAGGCACTTTCCTATCATGTTTGTAGTGACTGTCCTTCTTGCCAGTTTCAAACTGAAGACCTCCAGAAACAAAACCTCACAGCTTGAAAAAACAGAACTGTAAGTTTTATGTTATCTGTAGACTGGGCACAGGCCAATGGGTATGTAATACAAAGATAACCCATGCATTTGCTATGGAAATTGGAGTGCCGGAGTTAGCTATGTGAGCAGGTCAGACCAAGCAGAGCATTAAATTGTTCTAGCGATTCTGCTTACAACACCTGAGCTGGAGCATTTAGCGTTAGCTTTAATACATCTACATTCTGTAGACGCTCTTGCTGACCTTTGGCTTACATGTAAAGTAAGTTTTATCAGTTAATCAATGGGAACCTTGAATTACAAATAAGCTTTCATCTTTCTGTTGTCCACAGGAAAAGAACAGTGTCTAGTATATGTGATACCCTAATGCACTCCTGGAACATTACCACATAGGCAATTCATTTGTTTAACACTTTTGTTGTTTAATACTTTTTGTAAGCCTGGGATCTTTCATACTCACCCAACCAAGGGGTTCTCTCTCCTTGAAGAAAGGGAACTCTGTGTTTTTATCTCTGTGACGTTCCATCCATAGCATTTATCTTTAGCATAATCCTTACCACATGTTGCTAGCTAGCAAGGGATATAAAAATAATTTTGGGGGGATTTTTTTTTTTTTTTGAGACTGAGATCTTCTCTGGCAATGTATTCCGCCATGATCATCCCAAAAGAGATGCTACAAATCAACTTCAGCACCAGGATATGAAATCATATTAATAGCAATTATGCTCCCTGCTCCCAGAAAGAGCCCTGCCCTTGAAAGTCTTCAGCACACCACCACAGGAACATCTGACAGGCTGAGGATCCTTCTGCGTTCTCCTGTTTTGCAGTAGACTACACGCACCAAGTTACTTGTGAGGCACATAACAGCCTTATTCAAGCATGTTCCAACCTAAATAAATAACACTCATCTGAAATAACTGGTAATTTGCCTAACAGCAAAAGTCCCCCACTGGAGTGTGGCCCAAATTAAAATGTTTGTTGCAGAAACGGATTTCTTACAGTCATATTGCAAACAAATGTATGCGCACAATAGGAGACAGAAAAAAGTCCTTGAGCTGGGCACTGTGATGTTTCCAATCCCACACTGTACAGATAAGACTCATGCCTAGCTGCTTTCAAGCCAAGGCACTTGGCCTGAATCGCGGCTTTAAACACCTGTGGCCCAGCCTAGGCTTGTTCACATGATGACTCCATTCTGGTTGTGTGGGGGATGAACAAGAGACAGGGCAGCACTGTCAGCCTTTCGTCGTCAGAGTAACACAGTTAACGCTAAGTTCTGGGAAGTAGACAATACTAGAGAGAGCACTCCGTGTCACAGCTTTACACATCAGCTTTCAGAAAGCACATTGAAACCATTTATCCAGCATCTTATAAAAGCACCATTGAAAGGTTGAACAGAGAGCACCGCGTATACAGAATTGTGATCAAGACAGTGGACAGGAGCTGATCAGGGAGTCATGGAGAAGCACGCAGCCCGGAAGAATCCCTGCAGGATGGATTCCCTGAAGGCACGATAGACAAGGGCTTAGAGAACAAGGTAGCTGCTCCTCAGCCAGTTGCTACTGCAGGGATGGTCCAGCTCTGGGTGACTCATGAATATGAATCCCCACACCTACTCATTCCTCCATGAATCCTGCTACATGTAAGCAAGCTTGCAATTGATATTAATAGAAAGACTGAAGCAACTAAATTGTTCACAGTTGATGTGGACATAGACCACCACCTACCTCCCTGAATGCTCACTGTTGAAAAACTTAGGTTCTTCAAAAGAAGACTGATAATTCTTATTGCAAAGCTTAGTCATCGTAGCTACATTACTGGGCTTTTTGGAGGATGTTTGTAGGAGACTATTGCTATTGTTGGGCTAATTAAGGTCCAATACATTTAATGTGTCTCTATAAAGCTGTTTCCAACTTAGAAAAGTAAATATTGGGGTTGTCCCTTTGTACTTTTGAATAAAACAAACACAGTATGAAAAAGAGTATGGAAGTACTAGCTACTTAGTAAAAAAGGCACTATAGCTGATCTAACCGTGGTAATTAGGTACACGCCTGCGCTACAGATATCTGTAAAGAATCTATTTCTCTCTGTGACTGAGAAAGCAATTCTGCGCTCATCATGGTAGAAAGGGATGACTGGTTTATGTATGGGGTTAGCGCTCGTTTGGGTATGTGGTGAGAACTGGTTTAGGTATGTGGTGAGAACAACTCCCACAGGAGACACAGATTCATGAAGAGACATCCAAACTCCATTTCCTATTTCTACCAGTTCCCACAAGGAAATCAGAAAAGACCTTTTCACGAGTGCAGTTATACCCACATTACAGCTTGTCTTGGCCTTACTGTAGCAATGTGATGTGAGATCTTATTATATAGTTCTGCCAAAAAACAGAGGCAAAGAAATAAACTGTGAAGCTTCTCCAGAAAAGATTGCCAGGTAACAAATACTTCATTTTGGATGTTGATATTTTTTTTAGGGATATGGTGAGAGGGTCAAAAATAGCAATGAAGAGACAAGCAGAAGAGACTCCCTCTTCTTCACAGTCAGATTAATCTATTTGGAGATTACTGTTGGAAAAATCTTTCCATCCAATGTATTAGTGAAAAGAAAGCATTGGCAACAGCTGTATAAGAATAGATCTTACTTCTGGGAAGAGGGAACTAAAACAGAAGCTTGATTCTTTGTCAAGAGATGTAATTATTCACTTAAGAACCTTGGACTGAATTCTAAAATATTTTGCCTTAGCATTAGACTATATAATGGAAATTGTAGGGGAGTTACAGACTCCCCTGTGTGTCCTTGTTCAGGAAGGTAATTTGTTTTTGCAGCTCTCAAGAGTGCAATGTGCAGGGGTCTCAACGGCTGAAGACAAGTACACATCCCGCAAGCAGCAATCCAAAATCTGAGCTCCTTCCCCACCACGCTGAGGGTCTGGCGGACGATGAAAAGGCTGTGACCACCCTGAGAATCATTTAAACGGGAAGGGATGTGCCAGCACCACAGGACTGCAGACATAGTACCAGCTCCCAGTGCAAGGCTGTATGAGGCAGGTTAAAAATAGTAAAAAAAAAAAAGAAAAAGAGAGGGGGAGGGATTTCAATGTGGAAAAGGGAAGTCTGGGTGTCTCAAGGAGCAGCTGTCAGAACAGGGGAAAGAAAGGAAGGAAGGAGCCAAGTCTCACATCCCTTCCTCCAAACCAACACTCTTAATCCTGCTCTGGAAGACTGCAAAGAGTGACCAGGAAGCCCTCCTTCCTTTGACTTGCTGATCCTGATGGGGGCACTTCCAGAGTGATGTTTGATTTCTTCTTTTGCACCTTAAAATTTTACAATCAAGAGTTCAGTGTTATTCTTTGCTATTGTTAACTGGCATTGTCTCATACCTTTAAATTGGTCTTGAAATTGAATTTGGTGAACCTGACAAACCTCATGTTGCTACTGTTTCTCCACAAGCAGCCATCCATATAACGAGTAAGACGATCCTTAAGGGATAACTACATCTTGAGATGTATTTGGGAATTTCAGGAGTTGAGGTATGCCTGCCACTAAGTTGCAGGAGTCAGAGTGAGGACTACATATATAAACCTGTACCCCTGAGCAAGGAACAGACAGCAAACACATAGCTAAGGACTTCAGAAATTCTCCAGACTTAGCACAACAGATCTTCCGAAACACGGTGCATCTTATCTTTGGCCTTAAACGGTGTGAAGTAGAAGGAGAGAACAGTCAAAGGTGAACTTCATGAATTCACATTCAAGGGAACAGAAATAGAAACTTTTTTTGAGGGAAAAACTCCAGAAAGGAAGACAGAAGTCAGCTTTAAAAAGCACTGCAATGAAGTGGAAGCAAAGGGTTTGGTGCAGCTGTGGAAGCATGGCAGCATGGTCAAGACCAAGATGGATGCAGACTGGTCTGAACTGCTTCTCCTCAAAGGAAGAGAGTCATAGATCAAGTGTGCTGCACTGTCGCATGAGGTCAGGATCCATGAAGTTTGAATCACCCTGCGGGAAGAGTTTGACCGAGCACTTGCACTGCTCCTCAGAGCTGTACTACTTACAGGCGAAGCCCAAAAATCAGTATACTTCTTTCACTTATTATTTCTAATAAATGTGTGTAACCAGATCTGTGTTTGCTTCTTATAGTACCAAGTAATATTGAGTGCTGGCCAGTGATCTGAGATGGACTTCATCTGGTATATCAAAACCCAGTTCCAACTGAGCTGAAACTAAACCTGTTTTGGCTACTATGGAATAAGCCAACCTCAGTTTATGTGCTGTTTATTTTGAATTAAAAATAAACTATTCTTCAAGCACATGCTAGATATTTTGTATCTTAATGTATTTGAATGTTAGCAAGTTTGGACTATAATTTATACTTGTGTCCAAATTACATGTGTATGCTTATATACAGGGGGCTGTATGCACATGCATACACATAACTGTGTATAGATGCATATCACACAATGTCAGTTCTCTACTGTTGGACTATTCTTGCACTACTGTACTATTCATTGTACTATTCTTGTAGAAAACAAAAGCATCAACCCAGTACCTACTTATTTCATCCAGGCACTGTACTTTGTTTTTAATCGTAAGAGAATAACTTGGTAGCTTTGAAAAGCCAGTGGCATTCAAACTGCTTGTCAGAGCCCCAAGAAGTTCTTGGTTGCCCTCCTGCTCCTTCAGCCGAGGAACAAGGAGGACCAGTGGCTATCACAGACTAAATCCCACTGTCTTTTCTGCCTCTTTTTTGCCCTTTGGCAGTGTTCTTTTATATAGACGCCATTATTTTGAGCTTAAAAACAGCAAGGCATGTTCAACACCCCTGCTCAAGAAGACAAAAAAGAAAAAAGCAATTGTTCATTTGCATACTTCTGAAATAGGAAAAAAATGTAAAAGAAAACCAAATAAAGCCCAAAGAATGGGATTCCTCCTGTTACATAAAACAGTAAGTTAATCTACAAAAACTTTGAAGATGAAAAATATGTTGTAAAAATAAAAAATATTATCCACTCAACACAGTACGTACATTTCCCTATACAATAAACTAGACAAATATATTACAATATTTTAAGTCTTAAAAAAGGGCAAAGTTCTTCAAAAAATGACTCAACACTATTAAGGTTAGGCTAAACATTATGCCAATGCATTCATTTGCACAACTTTTTGCAACTTGACAATTGTCTGGTGTGTGTATGTGTAGGTATATGTGTGCATGTGAGGGGAACAGAGCAAGAACGCTAAGGGTGTAACTTGCCATGTTAAAGCGTATTTCACAAATAATCAAACAAAAAACCTACAAATACCAGTACACATCTCAAATATTACAAGTCACATTCTACAGCCCTTGACATTAAAAAAAAAAGCTGACAGAATTAATTCAAGTACATTTGAGTAGGTCCCTTGTGAAGTGCTGTTGTTTGCACTTTAGTTGCAATGAATGTGGACAGAGCTCCCACAAAGACACAGAAGTGAGCATGCCTTCCCCAGCCCTGCAAAGTAAGTCTGAGTTGAGGTACAATGATCCGTGATTTGCTCAACGTTGTGGATGCCCGAACTTGAATGAAAAATGATGCTTGAAAAACACTTTGAAGCAAATGACATAAAATAATCTCTTAAAATGAAAAGCTAGCTTTGTGTAAAGGCAGTCTTTTTGGTATGTAATCCTATCGGGACAACAAGCATAGCACTCCTTCTCAAATTCTGGTTGTCTTGGAGCTAACAATAAAGAAGTCTTTACATTGTCCTGGTTGTCATTCTGACCTGACATACCCTTTCCCATGAGCCTCCACCCACCACCCAGAATAACCTAGCAGGTGTCATACCCTGGCTGAAACGTATGCCGCTTCTTCACAACTTTTGTTCTCTACTTAGCTTCGTTCCTCAAAAGGAGAAGCACTCCCCTCTCTGTGTTTCACATGTTCCTTTGAAAATACCAGTGGAGAAATCTGCCTGCCGGAGTAGTTAAAGTCTGGTGAGATCTCTGTGGTGTTGCAAGTCCCCTATGCTCTCATAGTCATTCTCTCCTGAAAGAGCAGTGTGGTTTGTGTTAGGCACAGACAAGGTCCTGTCTTCTTGGCTCACTGACTGGATAGCTTCATAGTCAGGCTCCAGCTCCCCGTTTGGTCTGTCCGCTGACTGAGGCACAGTGGTAGTATTTAGGGTGTTTTCAAAGTCCTTCACGCTTGCATAGAGGCCACTGCAAATAGATGGGGACCTCTGAGATGCAATTTCTTGAATACAGGTGTAAGGAGAATCCAGTGCCTTGATGGGCTGTCCCGGCTTACTCACCGATGAGTACATGGCTGAGATCTAGGAAAAGGAGACAACTGATGAGTATTTAAGCATGACATAAAATTTGTGTGACAGTTTGTACCTCTTCCACCACAAGGATGTCGGTTACTTAAGAAAAGACAGGATCTTCTAATAAAAACACATCCTTTCTTACCAAAAAAAAGAAAAAATATTTCTTGCAAATCCTTTCTTTTCTGGCATGCATTTATATATTGATTTTCTTTCAAAAAAGAATGCTTTATAAAAGTTTATAAATGTAAAATTCTTTGAACAGAAATCCCCAGCAGGCAAATTAGACCCAGGACAAAAGGGAATGGCTTTGTGAGCAGGAGCTCTTGCAAGTTTTGCTATGGTCCTGGAGCCAGCTTGGGCTCAATGGTGAGACAGGCATCAAAGGTCAAAAGCATCAGGTTTAGCTGCTGTAATGTAGAAGAAGGATGCTGTCTGATCCTTGGGGTTTTAAAAATTATTATTATTTTTAATGGTAGCAGCTACTTTTCTGCTTTTAGAGACATGCCAATAGGAGAGCAGTTATTTATTGTGTTTGTAGGCAGAACCAAGGAGGCACCAAGTCATGTGAAGAGAACATTAAAAATCAGGAGATAAATTACCCACACCAGAAAATAGCAAATAGTGCCGATCTTGATATGCAAGGTCTGCTCTGTTGACTAAACTCTGCCTACAAAGAGGAGCTGCATCTCAGTCACTGCGTATCAGAACTTAAGACTAGAGACTGAAACCTCTCAGCTACTACAAACACGAGAGAGGGAGCTGGAGTCTCACTCCTAGCTCTAAAAATTGTCTCTGAGGAGGTGGTATGCTTGAACAAGTGCATGAAGGTGGCCCTTAATGAAGAGGTGAAGGAGAAGCCTACATCCACACATGTCCCTCCGCTCAGGGCTCGCGGGGCTGGTGCCAAGCACAGGGAGCCGCTTGACTCCCTCTCCCAGTCCAAGTGGATACAACCCCTTGCACAGGGCAGACGGCTGAAATTCCCTGCACTGCTCCTCTAGTACCTAATATCACAATTGCAACATAGCTCTCCTGTTACATTTAAAGCCTTTCCCAAGTATGCAAGGCCACTCTGGACTTGTATCAAACCAATTATAATAGTAGATTGGCACGAAAATGTCCATTACCATTAAGCAACACTGACGCAGATGAACCAGATCGCTTCTGTTAATTCTGGTTTGGTTTGTTGTTTTTGGGGTTGTTTTGTGAAGAGAGACTTCCAACTGCAGGTGGCAATACTTCTTAGTTTTTACTGATTTCAGCCAACCAAACAAAAAATGGCTTTTCTGCTCATCCATACTTCAACCATTTCCAACATTAAATTACATGAACCCAGTCTAAGGGTCAATTTATTCACTAATGTGTGGGAGCGCTTCTCCCAGCAGAAAGCATTAGCTCACTCAGGTCATTGCCAAGTTTATGTTTACTTTTATGTCTGGAGAACGTATTTATAAACTGCACGGGTGTATTGGAGACGATCACAAGCAACCTTATTTCTGTTTAACTTTTCTGTCTTTGTTTCAATCTCCTCAATTTATTTGACTAATAGGCATTTTAAAGAACAGTTTATGTTCCAGTGCTTTTATTGTGCTTCCGTTTTTTTCCCAGAGCTCCAAACACTTTGCATGGAGAAGGTGGAGCATGTTTCAAAAGGCTGCTGATGATTATTCTTAAGTAGAGTTTGTCTTCAAACCAAGAAGCTGCCCTAATGATCAGCTAATTGTGGCCTCCTGTTATTTTCTGACACCACTTTTTAACCTATTGGCCTGATATAGCCATATGCTGGAATAGTTCTGATTTTAGCAATGTGGCAATACAAACTCTGTGCAGAGAAGCTTTGGCTGTCATTTTCCCTTCAGACAAATTTCACCTTTCTTATATCCTGTTTAATCATGCAGAGTTTATGCTAATTTCTGCCTGAAAAAAGGCCTCTAGTTAGTTATTGAATTTTGTGCAAGAAACCCACCTCATCTTCTGTAAGAGATGGATCTTCCTCCCGAGACTTGTAAGACATTGAACTAAGCCTCTGTAAAAAAGGAAGAAAGGAAAAAAAAAAAAAAAAGGTTTATTACCAGTCAACAGTGTGAAACCTATAATAAAAGCCTCCCATTACAATCAATACATTATATTTTATGGTCATTTGCTCACTAGTTCCATTTTACATAGCTAATATCCCTAATATCCAGAGTACATCTCTGGAGATAACAGCCCCGAGGTTAGTAGAGCTTTTTAATGTATCTGCTCTTGTCCTGACCTGAAAAGGGTAAAAATAATGTAATGGTTAAAACAAACTCTGCTCCGCTGTATCCCTGCCTTTACACTTCCAGTGAAGCAAGAAAGAGTCTGCAAAGGCTTTTGAACAATTAAAAGTCAGCTGTTGCGACACACTAGTTGGCCTTCCATGTGATTTTCAGATACGCTTTCAGATGACACAAGAACAATACCCAACTGGCACCTTCCTGACGACTGTTATCCTTCATGCAGTGGCTCCTGGAAGTGCTGCAAGGGAGGCACGCCGTCCTCCTCCGCCCCGCAGTGCAGCAGCGGTGCAGAGGTGCACAGCAGCACCGCCTCACAGCCGCTCCGACCGCGAGCATGGAAAAGACCTGCTGCGACCCACCCGGAGGTGGGCGGCTCGACCCTCAGAGCATCTGGCTGGACCCAGTTCACGTAGCAAAGGTACTGAAGGATGGAGGGCTTGCTTTGGTATCGAGCCTCACTTCAAGCACGTAAAGCATCATGTAGAAATTAGGTCACAAAACACCGGGGGAGAAGCGTTTTGCTCTTATGAAAAAGGTCTTAGGACCTTTGTGACAACGAAGATCCTGGCTACCTCACAGCGGCGGTGTGATTCCTCCCTGCTGGGGCGAGAGGACTTTGCTGGGCTCCTGCTCCACAGTGATTCAGAGGGAGCCTTCCAGCACTGTTTGTAATGGACCGTATTTTGGTGTTTCACAAAAATTCTCCACCTAAAATACTTCAGACCTCCTCCAGTGCAGACCAAGGAGGAGAAGCAGAGCTATTTTGAGCACAGCCAATCAAATACTGCTTCCAGGCACATACTAGACACACAAGACTTTTTTTTTTCCACAGGGGCTCATTACAACAGATTCTTTCCTACTTCCATTTTTCTCGGAGTTTTTATTTCTGGTAAATACCAAGCTTCAAAACCCTGGGGCACTTCTGATGAAGACCCTGACCCAAAGTGCACTGAAGTCTGCCTGCTGCTCCCTCACACCTAACAACTGCCTGCTTTTTTCTCACTGCCTGGAGAATGTGCTCTTTAACCTGTGGTTTGTTTACTCACCAAAAAAAAAAAAAAAAAAAAAGGAAAAAAAAAGGAGAAATTCAAATGTATTTTGGCCCTTTATTAGATCTGCTTCACTACAGCAGCTCAGTTTAGTCTTTCTTACTTGCAGGATATTTGTTGTGTTGAGGAGTAAGTTACTAATTGCATCCTCACACATTAAAACAAATGCACTTGCAAAATTCTTCAGCAAAGTTATTTTCTCTCATCAGTGTGTCTATAAGCACCACGTGTCAGGACCCCTTCTACAGTTTCCCACTCAAGTATTGACAAATACCCCAGGGTGTTGGCAATCCTGTTCGTGTTTCCCTGGGACCTAATGTTCTTTCTTCTAAATGTGAAACCTGTGACACATCAATTTTGAAGGATATTGTCATCTTGGAAACTGAAAAAAATACTTGCTCCTAAACATGCTGTACCTAGCAATATTATAAATTATGCTTGAAACCTCAACAGCAGCAACACAAACAGCGTATGTCCTTATTTGCCTTCCACTTTCCTTTTGTTCCTCGACAGCACTTGGTTTTTTGCTCTTTGGCTCAGCTGCTGCTCCTGACTCGGGCACCAGAACAAGAAGACCATTCTCCTCGGGTGCATTTATAAGAGATGCTTTGCCCATCCTCAGGCTGTGCAGATCTGAAATCAGATGGCAGCAACCAGATGTACACACGGAGAGCATTTCTACCAGTGCTCACTCTGGAAAGACATGGGTGAAAAAGGAGATCTGTACTTCCTTTTTCTTAATTAAAAACAAAGAACTAAAGAAAAGCTATTCTGTCTCTCCAGTTTTATTAGAACAACTACGCCCAAGTTTTTCCAGGTGACAGAGGCCTGTAAGAGACCTCATGCTATTAAAGGTGTCTTTTTTCTCCAAAACCTTCCCAAGGGTTTGGCTGGGTCATGGCCAATAACCAATTTAGATAATTAATTTTCACCCATCTATTGCACTTTTGGCTCTTGAAAGGATCCTTTATCCTTTTCATGCTGTTATATACTGGAACGGTCTCTGGCTTGGTCCACCTAGCTCCCTCCCAAATGAGTGTGCTTGAGGAACTGGCATGGGCTGGGGATCATCCTGGCTGCCCTCTTTTACAGGGTGAGACTGAAACAGCCTGGAGACGGTCTGTTCCCTGTTTGTTGGCAGGTACAAGTCTCGGTTACACAAGCAGCCTCCCTGCCTGTCCCTTCTTTGTGCCCTACTAAAGCAAAGCCTAATTATAGTGAGAGAGACTTGCACGACTTACGCCCAACCTCTCTCTTCATCAGGGTCAGGGCAGAAGGCTGAGAAGTTTGGGATACCGATGTCATGTTAGGCAAGGCAGCTAAGTAGCCTCACAAGAGAGTAAGCAAAAAGAGACACCTATGGACTCTGTTTAACTAAAAGAGTTATCAACGTAACATACATTTCCATAAACGTCTTGGTTTTGGTTGCCACATCGGAAAAAACAGGCATTGCTCTGCATTGTTTGATGCAGCAAAATAGAGGGGAAAATTACCATCATCACAACAGAAAAACAATCCTGCAACCACCTCCCCACACAATGCCAACAATAATGACATTTATATATTCCATCAATTACCATTTCCAACTCTGCTGCAGCTGTAGCTCTCAAGGACAGGACAGGCGCACGCTTCGATGCATAATGCATGTACCTAGCAGCAAACGCGGGAATGATCTGATGCTGCTGAAGCTTTAACTCAGGATGGCTTTAGCTCTGAATAAATTTTAATTAGACAAACACCTTTTTTCTGGCACTTAGGGGACTGCATGTGTCATCTCTTGATTAATCCTTCAAAACCTGAACCATTTTAATCAATTCCCACTCCTTGCAGTTACTGACGCTGTATACACAGTGTGCTGGGGAGCTACAGAGCAGCAAATGCTTTTCCTTTGTATTGGTGCCTGGGAAATACAATCATTTTCTGCAAGTCTTTTCACACCTGGTAGGAAAAATGTCACTGTTATGGAAAGCTGTTTCTCTAAAAGTTTAATTAGAAACTACATATGGCCTGAATTTGGGAGAAGGGAGTGTTGGTGGATTATTGTTGACAATCACATCTTAATTTTTTACTTAACGAGCTCGTTATTTGTAAGAATGTGCACTGAAGAGTCCAGATAAACAATTTTTATATTATGAGTAGTCTTCAGTTTATTCATTTTGGCTCTATTCTGCTTTATAGGTTACATGGTTAGTCAGTTATTTAACAAGGTATATTTCTGCCCTCTGCCTGGATTACTGAAATAATACTTCGAATAAGAGAACTAGCAGAAACAAGTAACAATACTTCAGCTCTGCTATGATTTTTCAGGTAAATGTTTACACTAAAATGTCACATCGCATCTTAAGGATTTTTTGGAAGTTTTCATCAATACCTAATATTATTTGATGAGTCAGACACCAGAATTATATTAATCTGCTAAAATCACAGTTCTTTCATTCACAATTAATAATAAATTATCTAAAGTAGTTCAGAAAAATGCAAACTCAACAGTTTATGAAAACTCTGTGCAATGACCTGAAAGCATCCTTAAAATTAATTCTGGTGAAAAACTAAAAATGGGAAAATAACTTGTTGAAAATGTCATGATTCTAATTTTCAAGGAGTTCGCCACTAACTTGTCCCTAGGCTGGGAGAAAGAACAAGCTGCTGTGAAAACATAACTTTTGGCCACGATTTCAGCAGGCAGAAATTCATTACTCTGTTTACGTGTGACATACATACAGAATTTCACAAATATAAAAGCCTACAGTTGTAATCTCTCTCTCTTTCTGTCCCTCTCTCCTACAGAGAGAGACGAGACGAGTGGCTTTGAGCAGATACCTAACACTTGCACAGTTGAGTCAAGGTGCCCCAACAAAGGAGGCACATCTAAAGTTAGGGCATCCCCCAAGAATGCCCCCCTCTCTTTTTTGTAAATTGAGGTTTCATTAGAAAAAAACAAAGGGGGGATTTTGAACAAGATACAGATGCTGACAGAGATACTGGATACCTATGGTAATAACTCCCACAAGTATAATACCATTAAACAAAGAAGCAGAGGCCCCCTATGCCATTTCTGGAAAATATTTGGGAAAAGCCTTATGAAGTACATACTGCAACAATCCAAAATATAGGCTGCAATAAAATGAATACATGCCTATAATGCAAAGACTATCCTGTACATTTTCATATTTCCATATTTTACAGTCTTGCATCACCTTGAGTGTTTTTCTTTCTTGGCATTTTTTTTTTGTTATTTAAAAAAAAAAATCGTCTCCCACCCGTATGTTCTTTATCATTATTTGGCTGTTTGACAAGGACAAGTATTTGCAGTAGTTACCTTCTCTGGTTTACTTGCTCCTTCTGTCACTTCTTCCACTTCTTTTTCTTGCACATTCTCATTTTCATCAAGAAGCTTCATGGGTACTGGAGGGGGAGGCTCATCCTCTACATCTGGTGTGTTGTCAAGAGGGCTTTCTGAATTAGCACTCTGGCGACTTTTTTTATTTCGGTCAACAGATGCATATTCTGCTGATTCAATTCTGCACTCAGGAATCTGATTCTGACCTTCAGAAACGGTCAGTGAAGCCTTTGATTTGCTGTTACAGCTCTCTTCCATGCTGGCTACTGCTCCAACATCTTTAATTTCCTTCACAGTTTCATACAAGCAGTCTTCAACTATGTTCTCCTGAGAGGAGCTGTCTTTCAAGACTTCGTAAGGCCCTTCCATTCCAAGACCTTGATCATTTTCTGCATTTCTAGCTGAGATGATGGTTTCCATGGTGGTGTTAGGGGGAATACTGGGTAGTTCCCGGCTCTGGTGACATTTTACAGGCTTTCCAAGACTATCCTGTTGATCTAGCAGATCAGAGACAGATGTCTGTACTTCTTCATACGGCTGAATACAGGCAGTTGTACTGTCCTCTGAGAGCACTAGAGAAAATTATGAAGAAGTATTTAAAACAGATGCGTAACTATAAGGTGAGTGCAATTTGGTACTCTCTACACCACTTTGGTTTTGTGTCTCATTGGAAAGGATAAATGATATTAATGCCTGGAAATGTCTACTGGTCGTCACGCTTTTTGTTTATCAAAAGATTTCAGTTTCAGAGATTTCTGCACTCTACTGTTAAAATATCTTTCTCACAACATCTTAAATACTCTGTGCACCCCCAAGGCACACTATATAGCAACAGCATTCACAGTAAGAACAACCATTGGTGGGCAGGTGCAGGTGTGCATGGATATTCAGCTGTACTCGGTTATACTGAATGCTTACAGACTGCTCGGTCTCAGATGGGGAACACTGGTGGGAGGCCTCAAACCGAGTGCCTTTAAAAAAAGCTTTGTTAGATTTTCCTTTCCATTTCCCTATCCTTTGGAAACAAAAAGGAAAGTGTTCTTTCTTCCTCCCTACCCAGCCCTCACCTTGTTTAACGTGCTGGCCAAATTCTCGTCTGAATCACACTTTGCTCAGCCCTGCCGCAGCTAGCCTCGCTGCACGCTACACCAGAAGCTCCTCACTGGAAGGCTATGCCATACTTCTCATAGTCTCGCAGCACATAATGTAGGTTGACAACCTACTAACGAGCCAGCCATATGCACAAAAGAGAAGACTAGACTTCAGAAAGTAGTGTTAGGCAGAACATGTTATTTTAAGTCCCAGAAGCAGGTCACGTCGCTGTCACTAGAGGGTATTAGGGACTGAAATCTGTGGACTTCTTATCTTACAGTGCACACGTATGACATTTGTCTGCATTCAGGGATGTATACATGGGCACACACAAGCATGTTCCAGGTAGTACACGGTATGTAAGTTTACGTGACACCATTTCTTTGAAAAATGACTTCTGAATAGCTTTACTTTTCTTAGCACAGTTCCTATGGTACTCTCTCAGCAAAATCAACTCATTCTTCCATTTCCTTCAGTGTGTTTGACATGATGTCATAAAGTGTTGCCAAAGCAATCAGTACCCTTGATTTGGGGCCTGTCAGGGACATTGCCTTCTCTTGTGCTCAGGGCATGCAGACTCACGCAGTCAGCACCCGCTGGGAGCTGCACCCAGACAGCAAAACTCAGGATGGAACTGGAGATGTGGGATGGTAATCGCTGCCTGAATGGGAGATGGGAGGAGAAGAAAAGGAAAACGTCCTTCTCTATTCACTTGGCTCCTGCATACAGCTAGGAAGGAATAGGAGGAATAGGAGGCAGTGTCCTATTGCATCCTGACTAGGACTCAGGGTGTCCTGGTCACTACCCAGGATGCCTGCAGACTTCCTGAGGAACATCAGGAACTGGCCTGGAGAAGGTGGAACATGTTTTCCCCTGCTGGTGCTCACTCTCAGGGATTTCTGTGCTATGCAGAGCACCGCCACAGGCTCCAGAGAGCACCCACCCCATTCAGCCTGGAGGGGGATAATCAGAAGTAATGAGAGCTCACATTTCCATGCTCCTGTGGTTATGGGTAGTGACACAGAAGGGGTTGGCATAGATAAGGGGTTGGCATAGATAAACACAGTGCTGGCAGGCTGTGTAAAGGAAAAAAACCCCAACATTTGATGCTGTTGCTTCTGTAGCCCTGCCCCTGCTCAAAAGGCTAGCAGAAACAGTGAAAGAACAAACTATTAACAAAAAGAATGCATAAAGTATACATAAGAAATTAAAGCACATTGGTTCCTGTTATTCAGAAGGGTTGTTATGCAGAGCGTAAGCTCAGTAATATCAGACAGTCTGAAAACTGTCTGCTCATTGACAGCACACCTTTTAGTAGCAGCTTTGACAGCTGCATGTGTGGTGACTCATGGCAAAAAGAAATGCTTCCCTTCTGCAGGGCTTTGCGCATCGAGTCCCTGGGTGAGCCACACACCTACATATGCAACAAGCCAATGGACAGGAGCAGCGATTAGTTGCAAAACCAAAGTTTAAAAATTCCTTTGGATACTTGTGTCCGAGGGGTAAAGATTGAATAGCTTAGTCTCCAGCTGCACAGTGAGATGAGGAGGTAGGAGATGAGGAGCGCAGCCCCCAGTGTCGGTGCCTGGCGTGGAGACAACAGTTGGCTCCCGGTGGCTCTGAGCTGAGACCAAGTTTATTTTTAAGTGCAGCTGAGTAAAGTATTTTCCAGTGATACCTCACTGTGAATCATTTTGAGCGTTCACCAAAGCAAAGACTACAGAAAAAAAAGGAAGTCTATTTATGTTGCCCATTTTTCTAAAATACAAAAAATACAAGTGACAGCCTTGCACAGCATGGGACTATGATCCAAAGCTGTAGTCCCTGGAGGAGGACCTGAAATATTTGCACAGCCTCCAAGAGTGAAGCTCCAAGGTACAACTGCATCTTCTGGTCACATCCCAACTTGGTAGCTGGCCGAGATTAGGGAACACCACAGTCTTTACCTAATGGACTGGTCAATCTGCAGATGTAGCTCGGTGGCCCAGAGGAGGACCTTAGCACCTTCCCAGTGTTGGCTGGCATGGAGGACTGGAAGCTGGGGTGTAGGGCTGTGCCAGATCATGCCTGACAGGGAAGTGGAGATGCAGCCTAAAACACCAACATCTTCATGACATGGGCTACTGACTTCCCAGCAAGGCAAACATGCTCACTGCATTTTTTAACTCGATCATAAGTTTTGTGTGAATTATGTCCTCTGTGAAGAAGACTGACTGCCCTCCAGAGAGCTGCATGCCTGGCCACTGCCCAGGGATGCAGCAGCTGATCTCATGTCAGACCTCCAGAGGCGAGCGGAGGGGAAACATGGGGTATTCTGACAAACGGCACGACTGCGTGCTTGGAAAGCTGAAGGCTAGAAACCTAAGACTTGAGGGATCACCAACGTGCAGCTAACGTTCTGGGAGCTCTGAGCAAGGGGATGGCGCCGTTCGTCCATCCCGCCCGCAGGGGCTGCGCTACTCACCCTCGCCGTTGCTGAGTGCCCCGTTCTGGTCGCTGCTTGGAGGGGGCTCTGTAGCCGAACTTGTGATCGAGTGGCTGAACACTTCCTTGTCGGAAGGCTGCAACACAAATTAGTGAGATCTAATCACCGTTAGATCAGAATAAATGTTTGCATAAGTAGGTACACAACGAATTTCATTCTGATCTCCGGAGCTCTGACTCACAGGTGTTATTGGCAGGAGAGTCAAACCATGCCAACTATACCCAAAGATTTAGGTGTTTACAGATGTTAAAACAAATAAATGCAATTATGTACAGAGTGATGTCCCTTCCAACCTTTATGGTAATAGACATCACCATGGCTTTAACCCATGAGAAGATGGAAGCTGAAAAGGGTACACTGCGCTTGTGCTGCAAACGGAGTGAAAGAAAAGAGGGAGATCTGGAGTACAATAGTGGCAGAAAGAGCATTGAGAAAGTGCAGATTATCGGGGTCTACACAAGTTCTCCTTCTCTTCCTGTTCTGCAACTTTTAAAGTTGCCCTTGCTCAACCATCTCCAAATTCCTGAGCTATTTTCCAATCTGCAGTATTTTGCAAGGAGCTTGGTACAAACCAACCACAAGACAGACACAAGCTGCCAGAAATAAATACTTACCACATTCATCAGGTTTTCATGATCTCCATTCTGATGTTTGGCCTTCTTTTCCCTTAATGAAAAAGATGTATAAACCGTTACTACAGATTCTACTAATATACAAATGCCAATCATTAACAGACCTTACGCACCTGCAGGGAACAGAACTGTGATTCACAACAATATTGAAAACAGAATAACTGAAAATTATTACAGGGACTGGTATGACCTCTGTGTAAGGTCACCATCAAGGCAGGGTGGTTATAAACATATCTGAAGAGGTACAACAAACACACAAACCTTTTTCTCGTTCAGTGTAAGATCACAGTAAGGAGTAACTGATGATAATAAAAATATTATTATCCTCAATTTAATCATATCTGAAATGCTCAGAGATACATGAGATACATGTTTTGGTCACAGACTACCCGGGCAGTTCCTTAAACTGCATTAGGAAAAGGTATTTATCCTATGAAGAATTAGAAAAGGGCCACAAAATCCAGCCTACTCCCACTCAGGAGGCTAGTGATAATAATAAGCATGAGCAGTTCAAGAAGGCCTACAAATTTCATAGCAGTAGAGGCCTTCATTTTAAAATGAATCCTGTTTCACAGGACTCAAAGTATGAATCACGCTTCCAGTTTTTACCATTTTGCAAATACAGCTCTTATTCTGAAATACTGTAATAAACTATGAGCTTAAAATAATAATAGTCCTTCCCCTAGATGAAAAGGCAAGTAAAAAGGTGAGAAAATACTGACAGTATGAAATCTGTGCTTCTTCTGAAGTCTGCAATGCACCCTACTTCCCACATTAGCAACTGTTAAAATTGTATGTAATTGGGAAATAAGAGAACAGAGCAAGTAAGGCTCCACCAATGCAGAGTGGAGTTAAAGTTTACAAATACTTAATTTCCTCTCTGGAAGTTTTTCTGACTCTGACATTTTAGAAGGAGCAGATTTTGTTCAGTTTTCCATGTCCTCAACCATTTTTGAAGAGTAAGCTAGGAAGAAATTTTACATAATTGCATTTATGCATAAACAACCTGCCCTACGGAATGATCTGAAATAAAAGATACTGTGTCCAGACTAGCAACACAAGAATTTGTTAAAAAGAATCACCAGATAGTTTCTGACAATGTACCTCTGTAACTGCAAAGACATACTCAGTGGTTTGACTCTGTTTTAAAAACATCTTTCTAGAGCTGTTTCAAAGACTGGAGTGTTACAAGACAAAACATGGTAGCTAAATGCAATGTTTGTGGGCTTACAGATTTTTAAGATAGGTTTTATACTTTTAAAGAAATAAGAAAATTACATACTTTTACACAGGTATCATAGGAAACTGTGATGAATAGGAAGATACTGCAATGTCACCTAACAGCTTACAAAAACATTTCTCCTGAATCACATGAATTTCCAACTTACGCTTTTTAGGGTTTCAACCAACTTGTGAGGTTTGGTCTTGCCCATGACTGTTTTTTTGCAACGTGGGCATTAGAGAAATGCTGCTGAAAAACAGGGCCTTCCACTGTAGACACACCTTATGCCAATATAGTGTATTTTACAGCAACACAGCTTCCTCAACGTTCTCAATGCTGAATGGCTGAAAGAACATGCTCCCGTAGGCGTAAGGGTCCAAAATAAAGATTTTGCTGCTGTACTGAGTTACGGATAGTTTTTTTTTTTTTCCCCCTGCATACACTTGGCTGATTGAGCTATGCTGGCAAAATGTAGCGATACGGACCACAGCAGTCCTGCTCCTCCTCGCCAAAGGTCTGACCTGCTGGAAGGGCACCGTGGATTGAGCACAGGCTGCCCGGCTCCCAGTGCAATCAGCAGGGCTCAGCTTACCTGCTATGAAGGGGCCTTGAAATGTGAATAAACAAAGTCAGTAGAAGTGCCTGTACTGGTGAAATCGAGCCCTCTTATGGAGAAATGAAAAAGGATAAGGTATGAGTACAAGGCATTAATTAGTATCACCGTTTGATTCTTATTACTCATCTGGGCTTGAAAGGCAGGATCAACTCCCTGGTCTTCAGCAATGGCCAAAGCAAAGCTGAAATACTTAGAACCTGTTTTCCTTTCCTTTTTACCTATACTTTTTTGGTCCTGTTCAGCCCACCTAATTTTCTCAGTTTCAGGTTAGCGGTGTGATCTGCTAACAGTCCTTGTCCACCTGTGCCCCAGGCTTCAGCTTAGGAGAAAGCATCTAGCAAACACAACAGTGTTTTTCCTTCGCAGCAAGAGCAAAAAAAAATAATTTTAGATTTTAGAAGGAACAGAACTGTTCCAATTCAGGTTTGCTCTGAAAACAGATTTTGTACCGTACTTTTTTTATTTCTGTACCTGAGTCCTCGGTATTTCTTGCTAACTAGTTATCAGTGAAGCTATTTCAATCCCCGCACTATTTGACTCAAGAACCGTTACTGCCTGCTAAGTAACTACCTGAGCCTCACCTGTTGCAGCTGGAGCAGAGGAAGATGAGGAAGGTGAGGAACAAGAGTGTTGTCATGGCTGCCAAACTTCCCCAGAGGATGACATGGACCTGGAGTCCACTGCCTAAGAAACCACCCTCTGGCCCCATGGTACTAGGAGGAACTGGCGTCACTTGGGGCTGAAGAGGTTATTTATTCCTTGCAGAAGGCTGGCATCTGTGCTGCGTGCACCTTCTGTTTCTGCAGAAAGAAAAACACCATTAGAGGTTAATATAAATTTTGAAGATAATGAATCTGACAGCTACAAATCTGGCAGGAGGGATTTTCAAATCCAGATCTTACAAAAAAACAGTTTCGAGTACAAGCCAGCCAGCCAGCCAAAGAGATTTTCAGCTACATTTCTGATGGTGACACAGAGCAAACCTTGTCAAATATTAACGCAAGGTGTTACCTATCTACAATCTCAACACGAATAAAAGGTAGTACAGTATCTCTGTACTTGTATTTTGAGGAAAAAGCTTATAAATCCACTTTGAGGGACAGAGCAGTCTGTTTTGCAGTGATATTTGTTAACTTCATTGAAAAGTGAGCTTTCAAAACTAACTACAACTTCTGCAAAACTTACAAGCCAAAAAGAGAGCTGCAGAAGGCATTCACCTCCTTCTCTCTCAACATCTCCTGCCTGCACATGATCCAGTGCTTAAAGTACAGTGAAAAATAAGCTAGGCAAGTCTTTGAAAGGAATACCACAAAGACCTTTCTCACAGCGGATCAGATCTAATCTTATTTCTATGTGAAATGCTTACTTTCTTAATAGTATGTCTGGAGAGTAGTAATACTGAACTTTCTTTTTTTGCTTCTCCCCACCTGAGTCTAAGAAAACAATAAGAAAAGTAGACAGAGCGGTGTGTAAGTAAACACAACTTTTGCTACAGCACAGCAGGCCCTGGAGAAACATCCTGGGTAAACAGTATTTACGATGTATAAGTTTTGGTATACAATATATTCTAAAATTTATACATATTTTTAATGTAATACATTGTTAACATGGCAAAATTAAAAAGAAGATTTTCATTCTGCACTGCTGAAGATACCAGATTCTCTGTAATTTAGGAATAGGTTATGCAAAGTCTATTTACAGGCTTTCAGTTAGACTTCAAGACTGATAAATACTGAACTAGAATACAATGGCTAAGAGATGAGCAGTTATCTTTTGGGAGTGAAACAGTAGCACAGACATAAGAGTGAATAATGTAAAAGCCACTAAGACTTACTTTAATTTCATGCATATATTTTCATATATATATATATTTATATATACGAAATATGTATATACATATATTTTTTTCTTTGCAGCAGAAGCACACTTTGTAATAGCAAATTCAGTTAGGTACTAATATCATATATGTATCAAAAACGACCATGTCACCATTTTGTTATTAAAATCTTAAGAGAAAAAAGATTAATTTCCAGAAAAAGGCCATTCACATCAAAGAAAATCTGGTGAGTCAGCAGAAGAAACTTAACAACTAAGCTATGTGACTGGGTAGCTCTTAGAAGTAACATTTCTGTTCCTACATAAAATGGTCTCATTGGTTTCCACCATGCAGGATCAGACTTCTGGACACCTTCCAAGAAGAACCAATTCTTACTAATTCATCCATGGCAGATAAAAGCTTTTTTTTTTTTTTTACTTTTTTTTTTTCTTTTATATATTAATGGCCATTGCAATAACTTGAAATGGGAAGAAACAAACAAAAGAAGGAAAAAGTTGCCAAGCCTAGAAAGACAATCTTCAAAGTGTAGTTAAATATTTCTAGTTTGGCCAAGTTATAAGAAAGCCAGATAATCTATAACTTCTCCAAACCCCTAAATAAACAGAACGGGAAGAGTAGGTGTCACACACCTTGCCAAAGCACAGATATGACTTACTGGTAGCCTTGAGCACTGACACCAAAGCACCACTGCTCTTTGGGGACGACTACTGCCAAGCAATGTGACTCTGTGGTTTTCTTGGTAGAGCTTGAAAAATTATTTAAAAGCAATGGCAAACCACTCTAAAGATGATGTATATTGCAGATGTGAATCTGATACAGACCTGCCTCATCCCTATTTTAAAGCAAAACTCAGGTTGCTTCTACACTGAGTCATAGTCACATCACAGGCTGTGAAATGGAGAGACCTTAAGAGAAGTGGAATCAGATTTAGTCGGGAGAAAACTTGGTGTAATGCCCGCAAAAACCTCTCTGATTAGGTGCAAGGGCACTGTGCACTGGGATGAATTCCTGTAGAGGTGATGGACTGTCCTCATTCAGAAAACACTACAAAGCACACCGCACTGGCTGCCCTAACTAGCTCCAAACCTTTGTAAAGTGTTTTCAATAGAAAGTATTTTTCTTTTCAACTTTTATTTTTTATGAATTTTCAAAGACATTTTCTGCCCTGTTCAAGCTTTTAAAAGTTATTCTTAAAAGATCTTTTACATTCTTTTTTCCTATCCTTTTGCCTTTGAAAAATACTAATTTTCTTCCTTCCTTGGAAAAAAAGGATGAAATGAAAATGAAATGTGAAAAAAATGAAAATGGAATCAAATCTTTTTTCAGCATTTTTGTTGTATTTTCTTCCTTAGTTTTCCCAAGAAATAAAAAGAGAGAATGCAAATGAAAAAAAGAAACCTTTCCTCTTTTGTTTTTTTCAAATATGGGGCAAAGAAAAATACAAGAAAAAGAACAGGGATTTCAAAATATTTTTCTTTAAACAGAATCACATTTATTTTTGTCTTGAAAGATATCACTTAAATTATTTCTACTACTAAGTTCATAATTTTATACCTACTCTGATGAACAATACTACACCCCTCTCAGAAGACTAAGTAATATACCAAAAGCTAATATGGTAGGAAAAGATATTCTTTTGTTCTACAGATACATTCTTAAGGCTGCTGGCCTTTAAATAAAGATAATATTTGAGCTAAGGAAAGCTAAGGATGCATGAGGAGCAGGCCCATAGAAAAGCTGCACGTTTGAAGACTTCAGTGCAGCATTAAGGAGTGTTGGGATGAGCAGGAGCAGACAGAGTTGAGACTGAGCTTAAAAAGGAGTGAGATCAGAGGGAGAGAGTCGAGGGAGACCTATGTGTGAATGTCAGGAGTGAAGTGCAAGATTGAAGCTAGACATGAGACATCCCACCAGGCAGAAGCCAAATGGAGCAAAGATAACGACAAGGACAGAAGATGTAGTTAATCTACAGCAGGAGAGCAAGAATTCAGATACCAAAGATTTGACTGTAAGTTGAGAGAAAGAGGTCAGAAAAGGTCGGAAAAGTACAGCGGCACTTGAACCACAGGATGCAACTGCTGGAGTCACCAGTTACCTGTGCAAGCAGAATAGAGTAAGAAATTGGAACAGATTGACGACAGATGAAGCCCTGCGTGAGGGAAGCTGAGCAGGCAAAATGCAACCAGTGGCTCCTCTCAGCTCCTTGAATGGCGAGAGTTTGGCGTAAGTGCTAGAGGACCTAAAGCTGCTCAGCATACAGGACAACCAGAAGCAAATATAATACAAAAAAAGCATGCCTACATTCACTCTCTCTGAACCGTTCTCATGAAGTGCCATCAGAGGGGCTTAATCCTACTGTTTAATGCCTCCGAAACGATGAGGCTGAAATAGTGTTCACTCAGGACGCTGCCTTTAACACAGGAGAGCTTCTGAAATACTTGAAGCTGGACAAGAACGCATCAGCTGCCCAGACCAGCCCTGGACAGAAACCTGGCAGAGAGATACACTGAAAATACAACTGTCTGGACTCCCTCTGCTTCCTCTTGGTGAATGCCTGGACACTAGAACATTAATGTATGCCTAATATAATGGATTCTGGAGTGGCTTCAGAGGCTAGCTTTAAAGAGAAACATTTGCAATCATAACTACGGAACAACAAGCAGCTAATTTCAAAAAAGCTCTTAGACAGCTGACATGGTTAACTCCTGCTTTTACAATAAAAAGTGATAGCGTGCTGCCCTCTGGTGAATCTCTCCGTGCGGGGACAGGGAGTTGTGGCTCTTGCGAGGATGCTTCAGAGCTGAACGCAAACCCTGCTGCTAAAGATGGAGCTTATGCCTGGCCTTTCATCTGCTGGGCTTGAAAAAAGCCCGACCTCCACCTTTCACAGACTTGAATAGTTTAAGCTTGCAGAGAGACATCGCTAAGACAGAGTAACGGTCAACTGAACTGGTTTGTGGGGTTTTTTTTCATATGTGATCTTCTTAAGATGAAAATGTCTTTTGTTGTACCCTTTCACAGAAATCTCCACACAAGTTGCCGATGATGCTGAACTCCAAAAATGAGTAATAGAGACAGGCCTGGAATATCTGGATAAGAAAACCGGTTATTTCATTCAAGGCAAAATGCAAACCATGGTTTGCATTCACATTTCAAAGTCATTACCAGTTCAGAAAACTAAGCCTTACACTATACTGAATAAAATGTCTCCTTCTTGTGGCAACCTTCTCTTGCTTTTTAGACATCAATATTTGCCATTAGTGGAACCTATATGGCAAATAACACCTGTAGCCATTTCCTCAAAATTGCACTTACACGCACAATCACATCTGCAGTTTCAAAAAGACAGATATTTCATTGCATGACCTGCATTTTCATGGTGAATAATGTGTTATTTTTCCTTACAGCTGTTGCGGGGATAAAGCAGAGCTGAGGCAGTTCAGCCTGAGCATAGGACACGCAAGTGCAAATTTGTTGCCAAACTGAAGGATAAAAAACTGTACCTGGGGTGAAGCAGTTTTGTGCATAAGATACAGGCTGCAATTTTAGGGAGCGCATGGAGGGACAATTTCAGCTAGGGAGGAAAAGCTTGGACTGAGACCTGAACTCCTTTGAAGCCCCAGAACAGACAGACCCAGCGTGCTTCGGGTCCAGGATCTGAGCTGGGTTTTCTGAGCAAAGATCTGCCCGAGCTTACTGCGAAACGCACAGGGGACGTGCTTTGCGAGAGGTGGACGCCATGCCCCGGGAGGCCCGGCAGGAGATGGCAGCGTGTCCCTCTCCCACCACCTTCCCCTTGGCCTCCGGGTTTTACAACCGTTCATTCATGTCCTGCTGCAAACCACGCTCGGCCCATGCTTTCCAGAGGGGAAAGAGTGGGAAAAGCTGACGGCTTCACCTCTCTGCTTTTCTTAATGAATTATAGATGGAGCGTAGGCAAGGGAAGAAATTGTTTTGACAACTGAGCGACTTTGAGTGTGAGAAGCCAAACGCGACAGGACAGGAGAGATTCGGGGAGGGCTGTGGGATCGTGACTCCCTGTCCTGGGCTGTCAGGCCGGATTCGGCTAACAGGGGCACTGCCCAGGAGCTTCACGTGCTCGCCTCTGCGCTGAGCTTTGGTTACAGGGCTCCTTCTCAGGCTGCTCTGTTTCCTGCTGCCCTCCTCTCCTTCCCACCCCTCCTGTTCCCAGTGCCTTCAGTTATCTGCTGCTAAACTCAAAACAGATCAGTCAGATCACCCAGTTTGGAAGATCCCCTCCACCCCAACAGTGCAGACCTCGGAGGGAGAGGGGAGAGCGGGGAAGAAGGTCGTAATTTTTAAAGGAGATTTTTATTGGTCTGGTAGCAAGCCCCCAGCGAGCTGCATTAAACCAGAAAATGGTGAAGTACAAGATATGTGGAACCATGAACTGAGGCAGGAACTGAGAATTATGAAACTAATGTCCTCTTGCCTACCTCCAGCTGCAAACATTGTCATTCAAACACAAAAATGGAACAGAAACCCGGGATACAACAAAGAGGCAGCAGCAGAAACAGTGCTGCAGGTACAAGTAACATCTATGAATGCTGATCCTTTTATCTTCTGTTCCTCCAGATACTGAAAACAGACTTTCTCCATGAAGCTGGAGTCCTACAGGAGACCTAATGAGGTCCTGTTACCTTACTTCCTCTCCAGAAAACTCTCTGCCACTTCAGCCCAGCTCAGGCATCAGCAGGGACATTGTATCTCCAAGTGCCCAAAGACTGAGCATGTCCCTTGTATGTAACATCCTCGGGCCACGCTAAAGAAAACACCTGAAGGCAGGCAATCCCTTACCACAACTCCCACACCAACAAGAGTTCACACCGAACTACACACTTGATTTACACAAGAGGGAGGACATGGCAGATGCGCTTCACTCAATCCGGAACCATTTCCATGTCAGGACTGTTCTCTGCATGCCTGGAAACACCATGCTGCTGGCAGGGAAATGCCATTCATGCTCCTGGCATGAGCTTAAGTGTAGCACTATGGTGAACTGGGTTAAAATGAACTTAAAAGCACCCTTCACCCAAATAGACTTTCTCTAAACCTCGTGATTTTAAATGGAAAATGTTTTCTGACCTTCTCCACTACGTGGCCTCACCATGCTTTAACAGCAGAGCAGCTGGAGGCAGCTCCTGTCTCCTTTCTGTAGCTTGCCACTGCTGGTGAATTCCTGACAGCACAACCTGATACAGCATTACACCCAAATTTTGTGACACCATCAGGGCTGTATTTGTCTTTGTGTGGGCAAAATACTTGGGCCAAACTTTTCACAGGTATCTCCTACTGCAGGTCCTGGTTTGGAGCCTGCCTGCGGAAGTTGATGGGAGTTGTGCTCTGAACATTAAGGTGACATCCATAGCAGTAAATTAAACATGTCGGCAATAACTGTCTTTTACTGCAGTCAGTTGGCATGGTACAGCCCGAGCCCATACTGATAAACTTCCTTATTCTCCATAGAATGGTGGTTGTATCCAAATGGTCTTCAGGAGTGGTCCCTGACTGGAGCTAACTCCTGAGCTGTGCTTGGTATTAGTTGGGGAAAAAAAACATTTTACTGCAGCCAAAATTATGTTCCAGGCTGTTCTAACCTGGTAAAACCAGATCCTTCGTACCTCAGACTGAGAATCTGATAACTGTGGGTCCTTTTGACCTCGACCCCCTTGTGCTAGAGCTCCTTCTCATCCACCACAGGACTGCCCAGCTTTCCACCCACTCCAGCTCCTCTCACCAGCTCCCAGCTTCTCTCTCCCAGTTCCCAGTTCTATTTGCTGCCTGGGGCAATCACCTCTGTTATAAGTGACAAAAAACATATTAAGATATCAAAATAGCAATAAGCATGTATGAGTACCTCAAAGTAAGTAAAAAGATCTTGAAATTTTATCAAAAAGAAAATTCAGGCAATTCTCAGGCATTGCTACATTAAAATGGATGATACTATGGAACAGCCCGAATACACACATTATCCTTGCTTTAAATTGGCCCTAGGTCCATAAGAGCAATTGCAATTAAATACTTCTGGAGACAACAGGACTGCTGTCTGGACTGAGGTCCTGCTTGGCAGAACCTCTCCTCACACCACAGTGTCACCAGAATCAAGATTGTGGAGTTTCTCCAAATGCACTGTAAAAAAGTTGTAAGACTGATTTATGTTACTGTTTCTGTATCTGTGTTGTTTTGGCTTCTAGCTGTTTAAATGTAGATCCAGTACTGAACTACACAAACCTTAAGACCAAGATCACCTTTCTCATGCAACACCTACTGCATTTTTAAGGCTGAGATCACCCTTTTCATGCAGTACCTACTGCAGTTCACTTTTGGGGCTCCTGTGCACTATGTCAGGACAAATCCTTTCCTACAACAGATTAAATCTCTTCTGGTGCAGTTGTGTTTTGAGCTGCCTGGCTTGGCAGCACCCATTTAACGAGAACAGTTAAAGGCAGACACGTCTTATTCCAAGCAGTGAAGAACTGCTGCAGGAGACCAGATGTGCACATAATTAAGGTCTGGTCCTGAAAGCCTGATGCTGGAAGGAATTACTGACATGGACTGTGCTGCTGTTGCAGGCTGTCAGACAAGCCTTGCAGAGGCTGTGCGTGCTGTAAGCCTTCAAAATAGCTCATGTTTCTGCTTTGTGAAGCAGCAGAATAATGAGGTTCTGATCTCATTCCCCACTGTATCTACTTTTACAGAAATCATAGCTGGTTTATCAAAGGATGTGTGTGCTCTATAATGCAAAACCAGATCTAAGACAAAACTGAATAGTCCCAAACCACCGGTCACTTTTAATCCCTTCTAAGTCTTAACATGTCCTAAAGAGAAACCAAGTGTCTCTGAAACCATCTATCTGTGGCATTGCAGAAAATTTAAAAAAGGCCTTTGCAGCAGTAAATGCTGATCTACACCGCAATCTGCAGTCATACTCCAGTCAACTCATTCATGCCTTGTCAGACCATGTCACCTCAAGGTCAACATATTCAAAGTTGACCTGACTTCTCCTTCCATGCTTTCTTCTCTATTCCTACTAGAACTTCAGCAATTCCACACGAGCCTGCATTGTAGCCTGCCTCTCCTCCTCAGAAAGACATCTGGGAAAGTGGGAAGAATCCAGACAGTAGTATGAACAATTAAGCATGTGAATTCAAGAGCTCGCTTCAAGGCAGTGGAATAGTTTCAATTAAAATGGTGGAGAATTTTAGAAAATAAGAGATGTCACCACCGAGGTTTTCTTAGCAGACCGTAAAACTGGATTTTCAAAGGAAGGTGAGCATAATTGCATGTGAACATGATTATGTCCCAGCGAAAACAGTCTGCATCCTGGGGTTAATGCATGTGCATAATTATGCACCTAACTTGTCACGTAGCTAGCACATTTATTTGTCACGTTCACAAGGTCTTTGTGTACATAAACCATACACTCGCAAATCTTCGCCAAAGGTATCTTCCATTATAAATCAGGTCCTGAGCAAACAGGTTTTTAAACTGATAACTTAAAGCTCACAAATTCATTCCACAGTGGTTAATAACATTACCCTCATTTCACTACCAGCAGTACAAACCCCCCAGCACAAGCAGGGAAAAGCAGAGCGCTGCAGACACAGCTTGCCAACACAGAGCATCGGCTGAGCTTGGCCAGCTGCTGAGGAAGAAACCGATAATGACGCCTCTGTGAAACAGCTCCTAGGAACACCACCACATATTTTCCCCAGGCTTTAGCAGCCAAATAATGACTGTCTCGAATGTGACAGCAGAAAAGCTTTATCTGATGAGTGACCATGCCAAAGATTACAGCTTAATTGTAGCATATTATGCTCTTTCCCACACCCCCACAACATCCCATATTGCTTGCTGGCTGCAGTGAGGTAATTAGACCACGATTACTGCATACTTTAGAGCATATAGAAATGAAAGCTGTCTTTGTGAAGTGTTTTCCAGCTCTGACACAACTACTCCTGATAGCTTTGCTTTTCCTGGAACTGGATGCTATTTCATATTAAACACAGCCTGTTTATAACTGCACTTTGCTGTTTATGTAATTCTACCATGCTGAGTCCCCTTTCAGTCTTTGCAGTGCAACAACATTTCGAGCAACCCTTTTGCAAACTCAGGTAATAATAATGGAAATAGAGAAATACCCCCTAGCCTGGGAAGTGGACAAACACAGCGATTGCCTCTGTCATCTGACCTAAAAGACCTCTAAAATCCAGGGCAATCGTACTTGTTCTCAAACTGTGTTTGAATCAGGCCTATGAAACCCAACAGACAGATAGTACTTTTGCAGAGGCTACTTCCCATTTCCAAAGGACCCTGAACTTACAAAAATACAGAAGATTGCAAAATATGCGGCAGCAAAACACAATGCTCTGATTATCCCCAATGAAATGCTGCTGAAAAAGAAGGATTTAAAAAAAAAAAAAGACAAGACTCCTACTTAGAGTGGGATTCAACTTCTGTATGTTTACATCTCTAAAAACAGGCTTCTATTTACCTAGATGCTCTCTACAGGATCCCACCTGAGAGATCTTACTTCTGTTCTCATCACAGGTGAAGACTAAATGACTTCCACTGATACTTAACTTTTAGATTGCTAAAATTTTAGTACTTACAGTGGGATTAACCCTACCTAAACTGAGAAATTTAAAAAATGCCTTGTATCCAACTGTCAGGACATTACAGCCTTTTAGTGTGCCTTAAGTGAGATCCTCCCCAAAAATGAAGCACACCAAAATCATTCCAATTGTGAAAAACCTAATCAAAAGAATTGTAAATCTAAAAAGCCCAGATTACTGAGTGTCAACACTAGCATATAATCTATAGATATAAAAGTCTGGAAGACAGGAGTGTTCCAGGGAAGCTAAGTGATGGTCCTTGGAGGTAGAGCACAAATTACATCAGAAGGGCCCGTTATATTTAAGATTATTTAATCTCAAAGCAAAAGGAATTAGTGAGAATTGACCTGTGTAATATCCTACAGCAAGAGAGGCAGCAGTCAGTCATTTAACTTAGCAACAGACCAATTTTAAGAAAACAGTGTTCATCTTGTGATGTGCTTTGTAAAGATGAAGAGCTATTTCAAGCTCAAATTTCTTGTTATTAACTCTAATTAATTCAATAAAGTGATTTTTAACTTTTCAGTGTTTGTATTTCATTAGGAATGTCAACTTTTCTTAAATATTTGGTGCATATATGCAGAGCCTTCTTCATCGCTGGAGACAGTCCCTGTCCTGAAGAGTTTACATTTTATCTAGATAAGACCAAGGCAGCAGGTCAGAGAATCCCTGTGTAAATAACTTCCTTTTCATGAAAAAAATGTCCAAGACAGAGAAGGATTCGTCAGTTTTTGAAGAGCTCTTCGGCAGAGATGAGAATTGATCCCGGATACCTGGTGTCCCCAGCCAGTGCTGCATCTAAGTGATCTTCCTTTTCTCCTTTGAGTTGGAAACACAGCTGTCTGGTCCTTGAGGGAAGTGCTACCTTAACTTCAGTCATCTAAAAATAATCTAAAATGGCTGCCTGTATGCTCCGTATGGTCAGTGAAGACTAACTTCTGCCTGTGGAGAGGGGGTACCTTCAAAGGTAGAGGAGACTAGGTAGGACCACCTTTGAAGGTCATACCTAGTCTCCTCCTACAGACCAGTGACCTTTCAGACACCTGGAATTAGAAGAGGAGATACGGACAAGAGCAGGGGAGGTTAGTGTGTGGTGACCCTCTGGGAAAGGTGATGTACAACAGACACAATTTGGACTCTTGTCTTCAGACGTACTGCTTTGAGTTGACTTTCTTTTGGACACATCAGAACAGAAAACATGGCTAAGCCTTTGTGCGGTGGGAGCAGCACTGACAGACCAGGTCTTTTCATGGCCTCATGTTGTTGCACCACTTCATTGCCATTTCCTTCTGAGACTAGCATTATCATGTCATTCAGTCCTTTCAAGTGGAAGCAGAGCTGGGGCAAATGAAAACACAACTTGCTTGTGACAGTCCAGCATATCCTGCGGCTTCCCCTCCCCACCAAGGCGCAGGCATTGCCCTGCTTGCCAGCTGTAGCAGTGTGGGGAAGCGAGGCAAAATAAACCCAGTTGTTTCCTGCCCCCCACACCAACGTCCTGGCATGTGGTGCATTTTATCTGCCAGCTCTCCTGCTGTGGAGAGGGAAATATAAACTCTGGGCTTGATCCCGATGGACTGAGGCAGCAGAAGCTAATCATGGGTCCTGTGGGAACGATCTGTGAGCTGGGTTCCCCCCATGCACACCCAAACCGCTCACTCCCTCATCATGACACACAGCAAATACAATTACAAGATCTAATGAACTGCAACTAATGTAATTCTGAAAGTCTTTACAGCTAATGAAAACCAGGTCTTCCCCTTCTCAATTTAATTGAGATGTTTGGTTCATATGCTGTGGAAAAGAAACCCTCCATAAAGCTATGTATGAATATTACATTTACATGTGCAGCAAATGCAGTTGCCTGTCACAGTTGTGGGCTCTTTCTCCTGACAGCTGGATATTTAATGGTAGGAAACTATCTGTGAAGGGAAATGGACTTCAGAAAATAAATACTTTCTCACATTGTTTCAAGGGAAATCTCCAGTCTGAATGTCATCTACTAAATACCACTTTGCAATCTGAACTCGGTATAAACAGAACATTTCCTCAACGTGAATAAATCATGATCCCTAATAAAAATACACCTCTCTTGCACCTAAGCAAGAATCAGAAGACAGAATTTGGCCTATAGCTTGTAAACTTGTATTTGTTGAACAACAAGTGACTAAAAATAAATAATCCTTTTTTCCCCTTCCTCCAGTCTGTTCTTTTTGGTGCCTGTTGGCATCAGTTTTTCTGCAATTTAAGCATCACTGATGCTGTGAGACTTCCCCTGCCTCTGTGCTTTCCCATGTTACTATCATTAGCATTATTTTAGCAGGAAGCACTACAGTATGGGTAGCACTGCAGAGAGAAGGATCAATGCATCATGCCTCCTGCAAAAATTTTGCTGCTACTTTGAGTTACGAGCTGCTAAAGCATGGTGACAGAGAAGCAGCTGCTAGTAGACAGGAAAAACAGAGCATCACATCACTTCACCCAATCAATAACCAGGCTGGCTTTTCTTCTTCCAGGTTTCGGTGGTTTTGTGCTGACCCAAATCATTACTTTTTACCCACAGAACTTGGTCTTGTTGAGGTTTTGAACGAGAAGAATAAGAGTAGAATTTGATGAAAACCCATACTGGATACAGGATAACTGCCCTCCAGGGACAGGAAAGACACTCAAGACAGACCAGGTAAGAAGAACAACAGTCTTTCACTGGTGATGTATGAGGGGAAGAGCAGACAGCAAGCTCAGAACCTTTGTACGACTGGTCAGTAGCAAGCACGTCTCATTCACAGCAAGTGAGAAGAGTCTTTCAGCTGTGCAGATGTGACCACAGCACACACACGCACACGCACACGCACCAGGGGCCTGGGCCCACGTCCATGTGCATGCATGCCACAAAAGCAGCTACTGCCTCCACTCCTGCATGGCCAGAAAGCCTTCACCTCTGTTGTCTTGCCTCCTTCTGGTACCTTCACCCACCCTCTCCCACCCGCCCACCAGCTCCCCTCAGTTCTCCACCCACCTCCAGGCTTGGTCCTTCTAGCAGGGAACCGCCACCCTTGCCGTTAGCTGAGTATTTCTCACCCTGGGAAACGTTTTTGTTTTAGCACTTCTTCCCACCGAATTATTTTTCTACAGTTATATACCAATCAAACAGTCACACAAACTCCTTATAAAATTACCGGTATTGGTATCAACATCTGTTGATTACTTTGCTTATGGCCTATTAATATTAGGATGCCCAAGTGGTGGGAAAAGGCAGGGCATGTCAGAAATAGAAAGAGCAGATGGCAAGAAGTAAATGAAGATGCTCTCTCAGAAAGAGAATGAAATGATAGGAATTAAGTAATAGGACTGCTTACCTAAAATGTGATAAATAACATTAAGTAACATACAAGACACAAACATATACGTGCTAATAAGGTCAACTCAAGAACATGTACAGCTACAATACACCCTCCCAGTCCACCCTGAAATTTCAACAGCTAGTTATCTTTTACAATTTACCATCACATCACTGTTATAACACCCTGTTCAGGTCTGATTTTCCTTCACCAAGCAGTCTGGATTTCATCTGCTTTACCTTTATTCTTTGAGAAATTTGCCATGCTCAGGCCTGCTGTAATACCCTCCTGAATGTGGCTCATTTTAAAGGATAACCTAACACTATATGGTGAACAAGCCTTTTTTTATCCATTTCCATCACTTAGGGAGACAGTTTTACTGTAAAGCAATCAGATTCTGCAGAAGGAAACAGTTTTCAAAGAAACCATGCACAAATCAAGAGGGTGACCATTAGTTATTGAAAGCTGAAACACTTACAGGTTAATTTGATGGCAGCAATAGTAAATTAATTTTTCCTTTTGTTGAAAGATTTTCTTGACTATGACGAACAGCTGGCTAACTGCCTGAAGAGCAGAGGTCATCCAGCTCTGCATTTACTTAGACGTAATATCAAATTGATGTGCTACTTTCAGAAAAACAACTGTGCCATCCTTTTAGAGAATCCTTTTTGACTTTTCAGCTGACTTGTAACACATGACCGTAGACCTTAGTTAGGGGCAGCTGCTAAACTACTTGCTTTCCTATGTATTTCCATGAGTTATTCAACTAACAGGAGAAACGCAAGACTGAGTTCGGCTGGAAGAAAGCAAAAACAACAGAAAGACTCATCAGTCTCTTTACCCGAGTTTCACAAGTCTAAAAATAGCAGAAGGGAGCTAACAAGTATTATGTGGGCAAGAATGAGAACCAGATTGGTGAGGGAGAATTTATTCTTAGAAAATTCTTCATTTTGAAATGGTTACACAGAGGCATGCACTGACCCAAATAGATCATGGCTCCCATCATTCCCTAGTGCACGCAAACAGATAAAATACTGACGTGCACCAAAAAAGTTTGGGGCGAAAAAGCAAACAAAATCTGCATGGAAACTGCCAAAAAAAGAAAAAGCACAGCAGCTGGTACACAACTGCTAACAGGCAAACACAGCACTGCTGGCAAACCCAGGTGAAGCGAAGGCAAGGAAAAGGCAAAATGATGATGGAATATTCAAAGGTCAGCCCAAATGGATGGAGAAAACAAACCAGTTAGCACAGAGTACCTACTGCTGTCTCAGAGGAACAGTCATTTGACCCATTTCAGGATGCCCAAATTATTCCACTGTGCTGGTGCTGCCCAGTGATCAAGCCTCAGGGCCACTGATTTCCCCCCCGGTGCAGCTTTCTGACTTGGCCTGATTGCCCACATTGCTGTTCTGCGGCTCTGCAGATGAGACTGGAGGATTGGGAGACCATGGGTCAAATCCACAGTGCATCTCACCAGCTGAGTTACAGAGCACAGCAGAGAACTAATATGGGCAGCAACTACAGTTTTCTCTCCTTTCTTCCCCTCAGCCCTTCCATAGTTTTTTAATTTCCTACCAACAAATTCCCAGGCAGCACTGCAGGCTCAGTGAAATGTCACATGTGATGTAATGGGTGTGAGTCAGCCACCCATCATGAGATGTATGAGATGCCCAAGTGTGTCTATGTGTGAATGATGTGTCTGAGCCTCCTGCATTCCCAGGGGTACCAGGCAATGGAGCCTCCCAAGGGATGCAGCTGACCAGCCCCCAGGGATGCCATCTGGTTGCCTAAACACTGACAGCTAGGACCACTTGAGTTACCTGAGGACATCCAAGCTATCTGGATGTCTATGCAGATATGTCCAGGGAGATGGACAATTTGATGCAGGAACTGTAGGAGATCTGTGCCCTTCTGGGGTGGCAGCTGGAGGCCAAGGGGCATAGCCTATGGCACTTGAAACAGCATTCAATGCCCTCTCTTTAGGCAGGTGAAACCCACATCTGGATGTGGTTGGCAGACATGGCACAGGACCTACAGAAAACTTTCATGCTTCTCAAATAGCAATTAGAGACTATGAGAAACGTCCCAGGGCATCTCAAGTAGCACCAGCTGCTTCTGGGTGGGCAGCTGAAGGGGACTCTGATCACCACTGACTACAACAGGGCCTGAAGGTGCCTTGCAGGTACTTGCCTAAATTTAGGAGTTTTCATTTGCAGTTGAATCTCATACTGTTAGTTGTTACACAGATAAAAGCATCTTCTTCTACAATCATTTCCCACACAAGGCTAAATGCCCTTAGCACTAAATCCATCTCAGAAAGCCTTAAGGATTTATAAAGGGATGAAACATTTTAGTCTAATATCAGAAGAACACTTTTCTCCAAGCAGAACAATACCAGAGCATCACACTCCTGCCTGCTGGCAGGACAAAAAATGAATGTCCAGATTTTCAGAAACGTTCACTACCACAGACCCTATAATGCTTAATTATCTGGTGGTGCTTAGGACTCTGGGTAGAGAAGAAAAGAAGCAAATAAAACCACATGAATCTGGTCATCATATGAATATTTAAGACCCCTTTACTGGAGCATCAATGTGTGGGCTCATATCAACATTGCATTAAACATCCCTATGCAGCTACAGAATGCAAGTGTAGGCATAAAATTAGCAAACAACCATCAAAAGACCTATATTCGGGGGGGGAAAAATGTTCTTCTCCCTTCATGAACATTTTTTAAATAAAGTGTTCATTTCCCTGTAATTTTTCCCCATTAAAATTTTATGTTACTGCAAAGAGATAGGTATGCAGAGAACTTCTGGCCCAATTCTGTTCCCAGCTGCTCTCGTATAATAACTGCAGGCAGAATGGTGTCCCCTCTGTGGGATTACACACAACTCTAGGTTTCTTTTCATTTAATGCAACATTAACATACACATCTACACTGCATTAGAGGCAACTATTTGCCCAACTAATTTATATAAAAGGAGAATAAATAATAAAGCCTTTTATTATCCAGTTAGAGAGACCAGCAACATTTATAAAGTTGCAAGAAAATGCAGAGACCTTAAGAAAAATACAAAAGCATTCTTGCTGCAGCAGAAAGTTTCCAGGAATTTCAAAAAGTGTAAGTCCAGTCATGAACTTCTTTTGCAGGCTCTTCTTGCTTTGTTTTTAATACTGGTGTGCTGCTATGAAAAATAGCTAAGTGTCCTGCAGCTAGTGCTAAGCATTAGTTACTATTTTGTGAAAGTAAGTTGAAACTTAAATGTCAGCCTTCAGTGCAAGTCTGCTGAGATTGAGTCTCTTCCCAGAGTAAATCTATTATACTTCAGTAAATAGATGGGATATAAATAAAGTAGGAACTCTGCAGACTTTAAAACAGGAATTGCCACTGTATTAACAGGCTTATGGCAATGTTACTTAGAAGTATTTGTTCTAAAGTCTCAGCAGGCTCGTCCTGATGCCCATCATGTAAAACCGTCTGCCGAACAGACAGAATCGATCTCTGAATGTGTCCTGCTTGGTTTGTAAATTTACCTACTGTGACTAACTACATAACTCATTATTAAAAACAGTCAGACCTGGTCTGATGTTTCTCATCATCCTTAAAAAAAACCCACACACCAAGAGATAAGGAATAGATAAGGCATTTAAATAAGAGCCTTTGTTTGAAAGGCTTACTCCCATGGCCTGAATTAACATGCAAACGTGGACTCCCAATCATATTCACAAGATAATTATAATTCATAATTGGCACTTCTAAAGCGTTTTCACAGAGCTGTTCAAATATTGACTAATTAGCCACACCAGAATCCTGTGAGGTAGGTGAGCAGGTACACTAACCCCCTTTTCTATCTGAGCAAATTGCTGGGGAAAAAAACCCCAACCCTCGCCCACTGAAGGGGCTGAAAAGGTGGGGAGGTTTCCAGCCCCACGCCCCTCGCCCAGCCCACGCTGTCCCCACTGCCGGTGTGTTACCTGCTCCTCTCTTCCACAGAGCAGATGAGTTCTGTACTAGCAGAGCTCTGGAAATAGTGGCCAAACCTCAGTTCGTTATCCAAAGTCCTGTTAAACAAAAGGTCTAGATATTCAAATGTCAAAATAAAGCCTGAGGATTTGATACACGTACAAGCAGTATTTACATGACGATGGTAGCCTCTTCTGCTGAGGAACACTCAAACAATGATGTACTGAACAATTGTGGCTTATTCCCAGAAACAAAATATTACACAGGTACCTGTAACTAAATAGTAGAAAAAGAGCTCTACATGTATGGAGTGAGACACTCCTTTACTTAAAATTCAGAGAGATCTTATTATCTGCTGTGTACACAAAATGAAGGGTGAAGAAAGTGTGGAAGTCCTGTTAGAGCCTCCAAGAGGCTCTACCTTCATCATGTAATAAAACAAGCAAGGCAAGCAATATCATTAGTCTAGAAGAAGAGTCTAAAAACAGAGTGAAGGTCCTTGGAGGCCACAGCATCTAGAAAGTCAAATACGCCACTGAGTATATTCTCTATTAAATCCAGCTCTTCAATTAAATTGCCCTTAGGAAAGCAATGATTAATTATTAGTATCTCAGGTTTTCTGGTTTAAACCAGCAAACACTAATGATGGCTTTATTCCAGAGCTTTGTTATTAATCACCACATTCAGGGGTGACAAACAGGTCTTTTCCAAATAATTATATTATCACAAGCTTACAACGTATGCAACATACACAATATGAACCATTTTTATTTGATGTAATCCTGCTTTGTCTATTGAAGCCATTGGTTCTATGTTGTGTCTAATTTCAGCTACAATCTCTTTAGGGCAAAGATTGTGTCCCTGTGGTTTTGTAAAGCCTCATTCACAGTTATAGTGGCATATAAATTAAATAAATAAGGAGAAATCTTGAACTGTAAGAATTTATTCTGTGTTTATCAGGAATTCACAAGTGAGGATTTACATATTTTTAAAATGGGGTTTATTAAGGTAATATCTTCCAGAGATCTGGTTCTCTTCTGTTTTTTAGAAATTGGGATATGCCTTGTAATTTAACTGCAGCAACCATCTAGGTAAAAATAATAACAGGAAAAATCAAGTTAGTGTGGTGACTGGCTGAATGCTAAATACAGGGTTATGCCATGCTGCAGCTCATTCTTCAGCCTGGTTCATGTGTCACTGCTTCCGAGACAAGCCAGTTTCCATCCCTGGTAAAGAGCATTAACCTGAGGGTATTTTAACTACTGCATTAGCTATCTATTCTGAGCAAGGCTAGACCAAACAAATAGTAGGAATAGAGCAGAACTGGATGCTCTAGTGAGGAAAATTCATCAAAACCCACCTAAATCAAAGGAGTATGGATTAGGTGGCTTGGGCTGCAATATGGTAAAAGGGCAAAAAGGGCTTCTGTGCTCAGAAGGTTTGGAGAATCATGAAACAGTCCCACAAAAATTAATATTTTGTAAATCTGGCACTCCTGGCCACTCATCCCCTGTAAGTCCCCTACACATCAAAGCAGGGGCCAGGGGATCATGGCCACAACCAGAAACAGACTGTCACTAATAATTCTGCAGAGTCATAAGCCAAAACAAGTCTATGATAAAGCTCCAAATGCTATATTTTTTGTATGGACACATTTTTTTCCTCTTCAGGAGGAAGAGAGGAAGAAAAAAGTGACAATTTTTATCTCTATACAGAAATATGTTAATGAAAACAAATGTTCAGCCTGCTCTGAGCCTTTGATGAGCAGCTGAAAGCACCTCAGGAGACCGCTAGGCTCTCACACCTGAAGCTGGCAAGTTAGTGAAAACACAGGGAAATTTTGGTCTGTAAGAATAAAGGATGAAGACTAGGGTGAATGCCTCTTTTCAGGTACACCAGCGTTCATCTACAGTAGGTAAAATGTAGCAATAATGGCAAAATAAGGTGGCTGTGTTATTAGAAATGTTAATTGTCCTGGCTAGCCTTCTGTCCTTAGGGACCTGCAACTTCACATGCCTGTAAGGTGAGGGGTCTTGTCCCTACAGCTAGAGAGTGCAATTACAGATGAACATTCCCCATCCTTCAAGATGCCAAGCGTGACTCATCGAACTCATATTTTTTCTTGTTTTTCTTTTTGGTTAACAAAACTAAAACCTGTAAAGGGAACAGCACGTGAGGTCAACTCTGTACACTAGAATGGAAAATGCACCCATTTGCACAGAGTTAATAACATGTCCTAAAATGGCCATTCACCCTCAAAAGACATTAGCATGTAATAGCAGCTGCTCATCCTCTGAGTGCAGACGAGTGTCGGAAAGAGGTGCTGAGAGGCTTTGTCCTAGAATTACATGTCACTGCTTTAAACATGATGTGAGGAAATTATTTTAATTGCCTGTATCAGTCCAAGACTGAAATGGTCCTATACTGGTCACTGTCTTGGTAGGAGTGATGCAAATGTCTTTCTCTGTTCAGGGTGTTGTTTGAGAAGAACATGTACATACCTGAATGTCTAGAAAGCCTCACCATGAAATAAAATGAATGAGAATCACCCCAATAAAATAGCTTTGCAAAATATTAGCTAGTAATGATAGATTTTGACCACAAGTCTTACATACAAAGATCCAATTTCTTGCAAGTATGAGCACTGAAAGAGCAAGAACTGTTATTTTTGAGGTAAACATTACAGTTCAAATGTCACAGACCATATTAGAGGCATTCACAATTGGCTCTGGGATTTAGAAGGAAAAAAAATAAAAGACTTACACTGTCGTAGGAATGTTGGTGGTGATCACAGTGCTAATGACCATGAGAGAAATAGGAGATTATTTTTTTAAGCATCATTATCTAGTGGCCTTAAGTGCTAATCAAAACAAGGACTATAATGCCTGCTTTAATGGGGTTTGTCTCAGTAATGGTCCTAAATGGAATAAACTACATTAAACCCAGACAAACTAAGAAGAGAGATAAATGGTAAAACAATACACTGAAAACCTAAAGATTCTTTTAATCTACTATTAACTGAGTTACCATCCATGGCATTCATAGCTAACTACAGTTTTGTAATCCATTTGCTGAATTGTACAACTAAAATAGAAATGTTGCTGTCCTTCTGTTTAAAACAGCGGATTAAATAAGGCCCAAATTAACCTCCAGAATGGCTGGTTTGGCAAATACTGTACTAGGACAGGCTGTATATCTATTTTCTTCTTTAAAAATAAGGAAAGCAGCTCCCTTGGAGTTTTTTCTTAAAGTAGAGGGAATCTGACCCTGCCAAGGTAGTCCTGCACATAAGCTGAGCCTCTGCACATCACAAGAAGGATGCCCCGGCAGACAGAGGACCTCACACACTCCCTCACTGACCACTGCCATTCCCCATGGCTCCAGTGCTGCAGGGACAGACACTAACTGACCTCAGCAGGCTTCGGAATGTCCTCTTCATGTTTATGGGAAGGGGCAGTGAATCCCAGGAACATTAATTCATCGCCATCCTCCTCCTCCTCCTCCTCTTTGTCCCTTTGGGCTTGCTCATCTCTCCTCTGCATATGCTGGCCCAATGCACAGCCACACTGAATTTCTTCAGCTTGATACCCCAAGAAGATCAGTTACATCTGAATCCCTTAAAAGCAATTAAATAGGTTTTCTGATGTATTTATTTTGCTGTACCTCTCACACTGAGATGGGAGGATCCTCAGCAGCTGAGGAGGAATGCAGACTATAGTATTTTGGGCAGATCCTGCAGGAAGAGGTGACAATTTACAGATAAAATGACAGCCCGGGTATAGAGGTAGTGATACTCTTATGTTCATTTAGAGGCAAGAGTGAAATGTTTCCAGGGGTCCAGTCTTGGAAAGATGGATTATCTTTGTTCATGGTGTATACAAATTGTAGGATCATGCACCTTATCTTGAGGAAATTTTCAATAAAGGTCTTTAAAAACTGAAGCTGTAGCTTAGCGAACATGTAATTCATTCCGTAATAAATGGGTTCCCCCCAGTATTATAGAAAAAAAATTCCTATGGTTTGTATTGCTTTTGTAAAACGGTTGCTCTCCTGTTCTCAAGGGCCTGCAAAAGGTCAGTGGTGTTGAATATATATGATTTATAAAGTGCTCTGGGATGAGAGGTGCTGTGTAAATGTAAAATATTACTAGAGCATACTCTCCTTAATTGACATACACTGAAATGGAATTGGCTGTGCCACAAGAGCAGAACTAAGAAACCAAGTTAGTCTGATGAGAGCGGATTGTCTAAGGCTACTGACAGTCTACGACAGTGCAAGTATAAATTCATCTCACAGAGAGATTTATCTAACACTGAAAGTTATTGCTGTTCATCTGGTATAGGTGATATGTAGATATGAATTAGAAGACTGTGTTACATAGAAATGACTAAGCAGACAAAGATCACAGACTACTCTGTACCACAATGAAAAAGTGGCTTCTGAAGCAGCTGTGGGCATGGGAGCTCCTGTGTAGACCATCCACCTTCTGCAGAAACACTGCTTTACACAAGTCAGTTCTCA